>NC_056726.1:361806573-361866573 GCF_019279795.1 Protopterus annectens | reverse complement strand
CTTACATACTGTTTTAACTTTGCTGCTGTGCAAAACATGGTTTGATATATAGAGTGTGCCAGGCACTGTCAGGCATCTGTGGGTTGAGAACTGATATGTGGTATTGAAAGTGTGTATCTTCTGAAAGCCAATAGGTTGCTTTATGTGGCAGTTAATTGATATATGTACTTTAGAATGTTATGTGTGCCACATGACTTGCTCACACATATTGTTTCATTGTCTTCCAGGCTAATGTCCCAACATCGTAATCCCGCATATAGCACGGCTGAGGAAGAACAATTCACAGCGAGCCTGGTGCAGCACTATGCCCTGCTGTTCTCCAGAACCAGCCAGGACCAGCATGAGCAGACTGCACTGTGGCAAGATCTTGTCCATAGGGTAAATGACATAGGCATGTATAACCGGACATATGAGCAGGTACGCCATCACTGCAGTGATTTAATTAGACATGTCCGGCAGCGTGCATCTGATATCCGCAGACAACAGCTTGCCACAGGTGTGTGGGGGGGTAACCATACACCCCCTTCACCAGAGTGGAGGAGCTGTTCCTGAGCCAGGTGGCTCCTGGCCAACAACAACCACAACAAGTAACATGTATCATCATGGAGGCCAGAGCCACCCAGCAATTTGACATGGAGCATGCAGGTAACATGGCATAGCTGTAAAATACTGTTACCTCTATTGGTAGAGCATGCTTATGTGAGATGTGTACTGTGTAGTTAGACGATGTGGTGCCTAGTGTTGTGCAATACTAATAATTAGGAATATAATCTGTAGGCCTATGACTGTCAACTGTTGAACTATTGTAAGAGTGCAAACACACAGTAGCAATGCCACAGTTGTTGCCACTGACAAAGTGTCTCATATCCTTGTAGGTCCCTCTAGTGTGACAGCAAGGCAGCAGACCCATGCTGGTGAGTGTGTTCTAACTTTAATATTGCTAATTAAATGTGCATGTCATAGGTGAGGTGTAGGCCATGTACACGTAACACACCTATGCATAATGCATGCTGTGCATGTTTGCTGTGAGACTATGCACATCCCAGTAATGTGGGTAGCTGCCTGAAACACATACAATACACAGAGCATCCCACACAATTGTGGCAACAACACTGTAGTGAACATTGGATAGGCAGAGTAGATACACATGCACACAACATGCACAACTTTGTCATACGCAGTACACATTAACATGCTACACATGGCATATTCAGACACCCACTGTAAGGTCACACTACAGTATCTCAAACCTCTTCCACACAGCACACATAATATACCTGAGGGGCAGATGCCTCACATGTGGCTGTGCAACACTCTTCAACACATAACACATTCATGTTAGGCAATGCCCCCTATTGGGCACCTTACAAACCCATGTAACAACTGGCCATGAAATGGTGAATGTAGCCATGGTACTGCAGTTCAGGTACAGCATGCTATGTGCCGGTCTGGCACACATTAGTAGCCTTGCGTGACCACATGATGCCGCATGATGAGGCTCATGGTACTACACCCCATTCAGTTACAGTGGCCACAGTACTACAAATATCATGAATTGCTATGCACCTCATTGTTGTGTGTGTGCAGACATATGCACCTATACACAATATGCATAGCAATCATCATTTGTAGAAAGTGACACCCATATGTCTTGTAATGCTATAGAGTGTATAAGTCACATGACACACATTGTGTATGTGTTATGTTTCAAGTTGCAGTTGTGTGGTAGCATGCCAATTCATGGCTGGCACTGGCGTGTCCACAATATGTCCTACACTCACCATAACCATTGTACAATGGCTATGTTGAGCAATGGTATTCCATTAGGTATACATGCACCACTCATCCTGTGTGTATACATAGCATGCATGTGCTAAACCTGTGTCCACAATTATCTGCTAAAGACACAGATGCTCTAATCAGAAATGGATATCTATGTGACACACTGATACACATCCAGCCATGGTATGTATACATGTGACTGATGGTGCACAGGACATTGCAGGGCTTTTAATACCTGAACAGCAATGTTGTGTCCATGTACACATTGTGTTCCAGAGTGAGGCCATTCACTGAACAAAACACACAAGCATCAAAGCCATGTATACTGTTATTAGCAAGGGCTGTCTACACTCACACTGCATGCTGTTCAGCAACACACGTCCTGCATGCTGTCACGTTTGATATAAATGTTTGGCTTGTGATACTGTACCCCAACATCACACTCTATTGAGTATGTTTGGGATTGCTGGTGGGGTGTGTGTGTGTGTGTGTGTGTGTGTGTGTGTGTGTGTGTGTGTGTGTGTCTGTTTTAGTGAGGAGTGTATTTGTGTGCATGTGTGCATGTGTGCATGTGTTCATGTGTGCATGTGTGCATGTGTTCCTGTGTTCATGTGTGCATGTAAGCATGTGTGCATCTGTTCATGTGTGCATGTGTTCATGTGTTCATGTGTGCATGTGCGTATGTGTGCATGTGTGCATGTGTTCATGTGTTCATGTGTGCATGTGTGTATGTGTGCCGACATCATGTACAGGTCGTAAAGTGTGTTTCCTGTCTTCCTCTCACAGGTGCTGATTTTGGGCTGGTTCAATGCAGCAGGGAAACTGATGTCACTGAGCATAATAGTGATAATGATGATAGGTGTGTTGAGGCACAGGCATGTTTGCCAGGGTCTGTTGTTGGGCCACTAATTGACAGTACACAAGTGTCCACCCCATCCATGCACACAGTCATACTGCCAATACATCCATCACCAATGCCCTTAGCAGAGGGACAGCATACAGTTGGCATTGGCCAGGACAGTGTGGTATCGATGGCACATGCATCCCGATACAGCAGCCATACCCAGATGTCTGGAAGGGTACCACATAGGCAGATGTCCAGGGGTTCTCGTCGGAGCACTGCTGCCCATCATGCCACAGGTCTTACAACGTCACGCATGTTCCAGGCTGTCATGGAGGCACAGGCACATATGGAACAGTACACCAGACAGAGACTAAGGGCACAGAGGGCACATAACACAGCCATAATAGACAGTATCAGTGACCTAGCTGGTGCTATCCATAATTACACTGAGGTCACCGATAGACGTTGGGGAGAGACATTAGATGTCCTCCACAATGTCATGTCCATGTGTCAGGACAATGCGGGATGGTTGAGTCATCAATGTGGATGTATGCCAGCAACATCAGCAGCTGGCAGTCACCGTGGATGTCCCTCAAGCCACAGCCGCTCCCGTAGCACCAGTACCAGCCCCAGCAATGTTGGGGGTGGGCTGTCCATAGAACGTCCTAGAAGACCATGTGCACGTGGATCTGGACAGTCCCAGCAGGGACCTGGGTCCAGTGTACATCCATCTACCTCTGGGGATAGTACCCAGTCTGGCTTAGTACCTGATAGTGTCAGTAGCACCCTGCCAGGCACAGGTACCATATCTGTGGCCAGAGACGGTGATCTGTAAAGCCTCGCAGGTACAGTCTGTGGCTGTCCCACAAATACCCGTATGTGGCAGCCACATGGTGGAACTGTGTGCATGCAGACACACACACACACATATAATCCAGACACCTAGGGCTAGCACATACCCACACACATTACATCAACATTGGCCCATACCAGTATTCTTGCCCCTCACACACACACACATACACACATACATGTCGATTGGATGGCTCACTGTAGGCCTCTGGTGAACCAACGACACACCCTGTGCATATGATGAAACCTGTGCCATCTACTGTCATCTGTAACATCGATGCAGGAACAGGCTACCATGGTGCTGATGCACAGGGTGTCTTTATAGCAGTATAGCAATGTTAGCATGTTGTCAGCAGTAGAGTGTAATGATATGCTTGAAGGTGTATCTGAGCAGGCATGATGCATTAAAGCTATGATTGTCATTGTAGTGTTGTTTACACCTGCGTTAGTTCCAATTGTATATTGTCCGCCCACGTGCCACTTGGCTGATGTGTGCAGTATTGGTAGCATGTGTTAGAGAGTGGACAGTGTGTGGGATGTGTGTAGCATATATTTGCAGGTGTACAGTTGTGAAAATGGTGGAGGTGCACTGTCTGCATTTACATACATAGTGGACACATGGGCAGGGTGACATGCTCTGTATTACACAGTAACGCTCCATAGTTTCTATTGGTGGCCAGTATGCATTGTACTACACACATTTTGGAACCTGACTACACATGTGTGTATGACATGGTTTGACACTGTGCTGTGGGTGATACTGTTACTATCTGTCATTGTTTTGCATTCTGGTAGTATACATGACTTCAACGGCCTGACCATAACCAATCATTAGGTGATGTCTTGACAACTGACACACAGATGTAGGACACACAGCAACATTTGGATCCTTCAGGTACTGTACTATGCCAGTAACCAGTGGTATTCAGCTGCACCCATTACTGAGACCACTCCTGTTTGGCATATGGCTCTCTTAGGTCCAAGCAATCACAGTACGGATATGTCTGTCCACGTGAGCTAATGCATACTGTGGCCTATACTGCATTCTCCAGGTGACACACACATCCTCCACAAAGGTATCATACAGACAGAAACCTGTTGTCAAACCCATGCTGTAAAGCTATAGGCCAAACTAAACATAGTCATCCACCTTTACGGAATATAGTATCCCCACAGTACCACATAGGTAGTAGCCACCAACATGATGAACAGGTACCAATGTGTACATGCAACCTAGTGTTACATCATCTCTCCTTTGATAATCACATTCCCTAAGGTATTTTGAAATCCCTCAGTGGATCACATAAGCAATAAGGGGTCTGCTTGCATGTCCACAAAGGTTGTTGTACACCTATAATGCATAGTCATCATTGACAGACTCTGCTGTGTTTGAACAGGTCTGACATATACCTCGGCCATAAACCCTTACTCACACAATTCAATAGAAACAATAATGAGTGTGTGTGACACGGATGTCCTAGGCCAGGCATCACTGCAGTGGCTGGCCTTGTCACAAGAATACAGATGTGACCTAAGGTCTGGGAAGCAGGAGCACAGTTTGGCAAATATGACAGCTGTGTACTTGGATAAAGCAGGGTTCCCACACATGCAATAATTGAGGTAACATGTACATATATGTATTTGCCTCACAGCTACCTCACATGTGCAATGCCTACCAATATGTCATACAGTAGTAAAAGCAAAACCCCCAGCACAGTAGCCAACACTGTCACACACATAGAACACACACACACTCACCAAGTGCAGGATTCAAACCCGTACCTAACTACTTCATGACAGTAGAAGAGCATGCATTAACACATCATTCTATACACATCACTGGGCAGGCTCTTTTCCACAGGTATATTTGTAGGATGGTGACATCATCAGACATGACAAAGATTAGTTTACCACTTTTAATGTGTTTTACTACTCACCTAAAAGGTTGCGTCTTCCCAAGGTGACCACATACAGTTGTCAAGTGCAAGATTCAAACCCCTACCTGATTACTTCAGGAGTACACCTTAACATGATGCACTATACACATTACTGGGTATCCCTTTTTCCACAGGTATATTTGTAGGATGGTGACATCATCAGACTTGACAAAGATTAGTTTACCACTTTTAAGGTGTTTTACTACTCTCCTAAACGGTTGCTCTATAACAAGGAGACCACAAACAAACACACATGCACACAGTTGTCAAGTGCAGGATTCAAACTCCTACTTAACTGCTTCATGATACCTGAGGCATATACATTTACATGACTCACTATCCACATTACTGGGAGCTTTCTTTTCCACAGGTATATTTGTAGGATGGTGACAACATCAGACTTGACAAAGATTGGTTTACTCTCCTAAAAGGTTGCTTTTTCCCAAGGAGACCACACACAAACTTGTCAAGTGCAAGATTCAAACCACTACCTTACCACTTTATGATACTACAGAAGTATGCATTTACACACTGTGCTATACACATTGCTGTGCATTACCCTTTCCCTAGGTATATTTGTAGGATGGTGACATCATCAGCCTATACAAAGTGGGTTACATTAGGTGACATTAGGCGGGCTACATTGAAGGAATGTCTAAACACTTTGGCCATGTGATCATCAAAGGTGAGTTTACTATCTACCTGTGTCCCCAGGGCCATAATGACTTTCTCCGTACATACTGGATTGCCACCTATGTGGTAATTTGTGTCCACTTTGTTGTACCCAAAGGGGATGACTATGCATTCTTTTGGCATTCAGCTTGAGGGCATTGTTTTGACACCAGGTATCTGTCTGTGTAAGACACTTCTGGAGGATGTCTGTGTTAGCCATACAGTCAATTATGGACCACAGTTACCATTCATCTGCAAACATGTTCAACCATATACCTCCCATACTTGCCTGTACCTCTGAGCAGTATCTACTGAACAGGTGGGGTCTCAGGACCAAGACCTGTGGGATGCCATTTGTGACTGGCTTAGAGTTGGACATGGCACCCACAACTCTGAACATGTGTGTTTGATCTGTGAGCCACTTGGCCACCCATCCTGTGACATAGCTGTTAATGTTCAAGCTGGTACACTTGTCCATAATGACAGAGTGTGGAATGGTGTAGAAAGTCCTTTGTGAGGTCCAAGTGGGCTGTGTGGACTACTATCACCTCCATCTATGTCCTTGGTAACTGTTTGAAATAAGTCAACTAGGTTTAGGAGCTAGGATCTGACTTTAACAAGTCGAAGTTGTGGAGAGTCCAGTGACTGGAGGTCTCCAATGTCTCAGTCTATGGGTTCCATGACAATTTGCTCAATAGCTCTGTAGACCAGGCTGAATAGACATATTGGGCAATGGTGTCCATGTTCTATTGTGGCACCCCCTTTGTGGAGCTGGATGACTGTTTGTGTATGCCATTCTTTGGGTACATAGCCTGTGGTACACTTGTGTCTGGACAGTGAATGTAGGTGATGGTCTAGTTCCTCATGGGCCTAGTGTAAGACACAGCCTGGGACACCATCCAGTCACACTGATGGTGTGTTCTTATCTTTGGTGAGGGCTGTCTTTACCTGCATGTCCATGATGTCTGGGGCTCTGCATCCTTCTGTGATGGACACAGGCCCTTTTGGGGGTGATGGGGGGAGTTTAAACTGAACTTGTCCCCCTGGATGTGGGAAATGAAAGTTGGTTTGGTGTATTTCTTTCCATTTTTCAGTAGCTGACAGCATTTTTGGAAGTTGACACCTACATGTCTGGTATAGCTACCGAAGGCTTTGTGGTTGTTATTCTTACATTCCCTGGCTATTTGTCTTTAGAAACTGTCCTTGGATTATTTTATGAGCGATCATTGTTTCTTCCTGATAATGATCAGTGATGCCTTTGCTTTAGTGAAGTTGGATCTATCATGTGTTCGTTTCCTCCTTCTGTTGTCTAGCTTATTTATGGGCAACAACCACCTGATTGTTGTCCTATTTTTGGAGGGGTGCATCTTGGTTTTATTTGTGATGTCTCATTCCATGCATCCCTGTAGATGCTCATAGGATGCACTTGTAAATGATTCTGCAGGTTGTATACCATTATCCTATAGCAAGAGGTCTTTGGAACGTTCCACTTTGGTCTTGGGAAGTGTGCAGTTTGCTTTTGCAAATGTCTTCACAGTGGTTTCATTGACTGGGTGGGGGAGGCGGGATGTGGATGTCTAGTGTGATTACTTCATGATCTGATATTACCAGCGAGGGGTTTATCTCTGTAGTGGAACACTGGTACCCCATGTTGGTGATGATCATGTCCAGTATGTTGTCACTTCTAGTGGACATGGTGACCAGCTGTTCCAGGGTGTTAGGGTTTTTAAGCTCTAGGAAACATTGGGCGAAGGATGTTGTACACGAGCAATTCCACTGTTCACTGTTTGGGTAGTTGCAATCTCCTCATATAATGGTGTTTGATAGGACCTTTATATTTTCCACTGTTCTCTGGAATACTGAGTGGGGTTCCTGAGACAAGGTACGTGATCTGTAGCAGGCTACATTTTGATGGGCAGCTTTGGCTAATGCTACTTGCACTTGCATGGTCTCCAAGGCCTCATGCTGTGCCACTAACCTGAAGGTGTGGGTATCCATAAGGTAAATGGGTACACCCCTTCCTTTTGTATTTCACTCGTGGTTTTGGGTCTGAAGGTCAGAGGGATTGTGAGTGTTTTACGTGGAGCATATCCAACAGCTCTGTGTTTGACATAGCTTTGTATGTTAGGTAGTGAACGCCTCTGAGTAGGCGATATGCATGGGAGTACGGATGGAGCATTTTGAGATGGTCTGTGCATGGCATGTATTTCAGGCCATTAATGCTCTTTGTGAGGTATTGCTGCTGGCTTTCCAATTGTTGTAGTTGTCTTGTGAGGTACATAGCAACAGTGGCGTTGTACTCCATTATAGTTCTAGTGAGTGATGAGTAGAGGGGAACATTGACCTCTTCTATTCTGCATGAGACACATTTTATGATGAGGTGTGCCACATAGGAGGGTTTCCTGACTACTGTGGGAATGTGATTATCACAGTTGTATCCACTGTCCACCTGTGACCCAAGGTCTCTTGTCACACTTTCAGTGTGACATATACTACCACCTATGTTGTAGTTCTTGGCTACAGAGTGTTTAACAAAAAGGATGACACTGCACCTTTTGGCATTGAGCTAGAGCCCATGGCTTTGACAACAGCCATCTGTCTCAGTGAGGCCCTTTTGTAGGATGTCCACATCTTTAGTGTTTACAATTATGGCTCCTAGTTTGCAGTCCTCTGGAAACGTCAGCAGCCACAGACCTGCCATGTTAGTGTTTACTTCAGTGTAGTAGATACTACACAGCCTGGGAAGTTATCTAGTCCCATGGCTGCTGTGATACTGGCTTTGGAGAGTGTTTTTTTCCTGTGCAGCCGTGATGACAGCAACTTTGCAGTCTTCCATTATAGAGATGTGCTCTTTCATGGGTGTGAGGGGGGTAAAGTTAAGAGTGATCCTATCTGCCAGGATGTTGGCAATATCAGTTGGCTCTGTACATTTAGTGCCATTGAGCTGTAACTCAGAACAGATCTGAGTGTAACCATGACATGAACCTGTCTTTTGGGCAGAGATCTCCTGAGTGAACAGTATGCAACAGAGTACAGATTGGGTTACATTCAGTCTTGTTGCATGGGGCAACTATTTGAGGCCAGTAATCCTCTTGTTAAGGTAGTTCATTGGTCTTTCTATCTGCTGAATGTGCCTAGTCGGATTCATCACAAGTGTGTTGTGGTACTCTCTGACAGGTCTGATGACTGCTGAGTAGTGGGAATCTCCTTTGACCTGCATGCACAGACCTTGGCAGTTTGTGTGAACACATAGCTTGATTTTCAGACCACTTTGTGAATGTGTTTCTGGAAGTAGAGATGACTATCCACATTTGTCCATAGATCCCTTATTATCACATCCGTATTTAGCCTAAGTGTGTGAGCATGCCCAGTATGACCTTTCAGTATGTTGCTGCCTGACATTTGCTTCATTTCTTTAAGTGTGTGAGCATGCCCAGTATGACCTTTCAGTGTGATGCTGAATGAAATCCACTACATTTGTTGGAGTGTGTGAGCACGCCTGGTATAGACATTTATACTATATGTGTATGGAAAATCAAGTTGTATGTTTACAGCAGGGCTCACCTTTGTGTCATAGATCAACAGGGATCATGCTGTGCCTGCAGGGCTTCCATGCGACACTTTGCATAGACCTCTTAACATTTCTACATACAGGGGGGGCAGCTATTCTTTGTACATTTCTACCTGGAGGCACATCTGGTTGTTACTGTGGGTGTACATAGGATGTGGGTTTCACCTGACACTTGTACACATTTGCTATGCCTGCATTGCTATGTACAGGACACCATTTCAGTCTGTACTGATGCCTATCATAGTGGCTTGAGGCATACTACTGTACTACAGATCTTAGCGTCCAATGTCACGTATATTAGATTGCGACTTCATAACCTACACAACCCACATCACACTGCCTAGCCTGATGTTCTCTGTCTGCATAGGCGTGTGAGGGAGGTTAACCATTTGCCTCTTTGGGGGCATGATACAGCATTTCTTTGTGCTTGCATTAGTGTACAATTGTCCTGCTGTGCCTGGGCCATTGAAATGATATCATGGCTTAGTGGTTCAGTACTGTGACGATAGTGCACAGTGTCCTGTGTTCCAGCCCTGTCATTGCTTTTTATTTTCATGCTGGGCAGACCAGACTGCTTAAGGAACAGTAAAGCAGATATGAGCATGTTTAACTGATTTTGCTCAACTTTGTCCAACCTTGCCCAACATTGCTCAACGTTTCCCGATGTTGCACTAGTTGGCAGGAGCAATTTTGTTTACATATACTAGATATTGGTAAAAGCTGCTTAGCACTGATTTATATTGCTTAAAATATGGCAATCATGCCTCAGGTGGTGCTGCAGGGCTGCCTATGTCGGATGCACATTCTACACTCCCTATACATGTTTGGAAACAGATAGTGTCAAGTTAGGCATCCCTTTTATTTTATGTGCGAGTCAAAGGGAGGTATCATTTCCAGGGTTCCTTCTGAGCCAGTGTATGTGCTATGCGTTGCCCCTTTGCCAAGGCCAAGGCATACTGGGCACGCCTCCTTCTGCCTACTGGGGCAGGCTCAGGTTGTTCCTCCTCCGAGTCACGCTGGGTCTGTACACTCTTCTCCGTCTCCTTACTGTGGGTTGCTCAGCAGCATTCACAATGGTACCACCCTCAGCATCTTGCACATGTCGCCTTATAAGAGCAATGGCATCCCCTAACATTGTTTGGTCTCAGTTCAGCTTTTTAAGTGTTTTCACTTCTCTTTGTAGACTGCAGTGTTGCAGTGTTTCTGAGAAAAACATGGGGAATGTTGTTTGCAGAGTTTTAAGTGCTGGGCTGGGCTGGGCTAGTGTACTGCCTGTGTAATTGGCCTATTCTGATTGATTTCACCTGGCAGCTCTGCTAGTTCTCCTTGGTTAACTTCCTACTACTTCTTTTCCTTCCTTTTCCCATTTCTGTTTCCACAGGGGGCAGTGCTGCACAAATAAGCGCAAACATGTGCACACAGGCTTACACATGCTTAGGCAGGTGCACATTCGTGCATTCAGGCTTAGATGGCCTTACACAGGCTTACACGGGTGCACACGTGCACACAGGCTTAGATGGGTTTACAGGCGTGCACACACGTGCACACAGTGTAAGCAGCTTTGCAAGAAACTTTAGTGATAGCCACGGCGTACACCTTCGGTTTCTGGGTTTCAGTTTAGACAACTGTAGACACTCCTCTTCCAGTCCTGAGTAACTCACAGCAAACATATGCCACTCTGCTCCAATAAGCTTACAGTCTTTTTGATACATACCCCCTCATGATGTCACCTATCTTCTACTCTGTTACTCCCCTAATCCTACTCTTACACTCTAGTACATGTTTCACATGGCAGGGAAATTTGGGATTCACTATCCTTATACTCATTTGCATAGGATTGCCTACCAATGCTTGGTTACATCTCTCAGACTAAGCTTCCACCCTTAGCAACTACTACTCAGTAGCCATGTTGCCTTTAGCCTGCCATTCACCTGCATGGCAGATGAATATTTTGAATAAAATCCCTATTTGTGGCTTTTATTTTTTGCTTTTCTGGTTTTTAGAGTGCCGCACTTTTGCGAGGCGCTGCGCTATGCTTAAACATCGGAGATCGAGGAAAAAAAAAAATTTTTTTTATTTTGCAACAGATAAAAATGCCAATGGCGGTATATTTGACCATTGGCATGCTTCCTCAACTGGATGCATCCTTTATTTGGTGCTGTCATAGCTCCGTTTTGCTATTTGCAGAACGGTACTCGGTTGGCAACCGAGTACATTTCTGCAAATAACACTACTCTTACTCGGACAGGTTAGTGTTTCCTGGGTCACAAATTTACCTCATTTGCATAGCTTTCAGCAGCAAATGAGGTAATTTGCATAAACTAACACTGTCCGTGCAAGAGTCATTTTAGGAGCTCTCTTGCACGTCCCTGCCGGCTGTCCCTGGATCGCTTGGCAGACATGTTGGCTGGCTGGAGTCTTACTCTACTCTTAGACTCTATGCAAGCCTTCGTGAATCCGGCCCAAGGTCTGTAAAAGAAGACTCCTCAATTTATATTGTCATTCCAATGCATTATTTGTTAAATAGTTTATACTTCACTGTATTCTAATTCGGTCTCAAAATTAAAATTTTTTAGTATATTAATCAGATCAGACAATAGTAGTAGAAGTAGCAAACTTAAACTCGTCTTAAGTCAAAACAAAACAAAACAAAAAATAATAATAGAAAATATATAATTGTACAGCATTACTAAGTATTCAAAAGTAATCCAAGTAAGGAAGGCAGTCTGTTTCCAGTCGAAAATCCTTTATTAAGTACACAGACAAGCGATCCAAGTAAAACAAAAATAGAGTAATAATTTCTTCACAAGATTTCTAAATATATATATATATATCTATCTATAAATATATATATATATATATATATATATATATATATATATATATATGGGTTCATGTCAAACCCACGACATGTTCATATATCGAAAGTGACTACACCGAAACAAAAACATCGACATTTCAAAACATCGACAGTACAGGTATACGAAAGGACAGCGCTAACATGGGTCCTGCAAGGGGGAAGTAGTATGGGTACAGTATCATTTCATATCCTTTACTTCCCCCTTGCAGGACCCATGTTAGCGCTGTCCTTTCGTATACCTGTACTGTCGATGTTTTGAAATGTCGATGTTCGTTCGGTGTAGTCACCGATATATGAACATGTCGTGGGTTTGACATGAACCCATATATATATATATATATATATATATATATATATATATATATATATATATACACTTTTTATCAGGCATGGGAGTGGTTTATTGTGCTGTAAAACAAAGTGTTATTGGTACACATGTTAAATTCACATCCCTTCCCCCATCAGTGTGACATTCGAGCTGGTCCTGTCCTACTTAGTAGCTGTCATAATAATATAACCCTTATATATTTTAAATAAAATTTATAATGATGTGGTACCTCTTATTTAACCAGAATATTAAGTAGATTATTAAGTCTGTGATTTTATCCAAGACAATATACTACATGGATGGAAATATATCAACCTTAGTTCATTTGGCAATCAAAAAATATATATAAATATATACATATATACTTTGCATGTAAAAATCAATTTCTATTTTCATAACCTACTGTTAACAAAGATCGCTTTCATCCTTCTTGACTACTTCAGGTCTGTGTACAATACCCCAAAAAACAATCTATAAAACATATATATATAATTGTATAATTAATTAGTATTGTTATTACATATCATTTTGAATAAAGTGGAAAAAAGAACCAGAAAAAAAAAAAAAAAGAAAAAATGTATGTATGATGATGGAAACAAAAAATACACTTAAATTACAACTGATTTAAAATGGTATTTAAAACCAACTGGTAGAATAAAATAAAATAAAATAAAATACAATTAGTCATGTAAACAATGTGGCAATTTTCTAAGTTCCAGTGCACTTTTAATTGAACAGTAATAGTTTAGTCCAGGCTTCCTAAAAGAGTTCAGCTTTAATTGCCACATGAGTTCATCTTTCTCCAGAATATTCGGGATGTCTCCTTCAAGATCACCCATGTCTGTTGTACATTTTGCATATTTATACAGCAAAGTGATAGTTTTTATTGTCCTTATTTAAAGAAAATCATTAAAACCAGTGCAAGGGGTGACTGTAACACTACAAAAGTAATTTACAGGGCACAGTGCAATGAATGTGATACATTCTATGTGGGCAAGACTGTAAATAAACTCAGGCTTAGGATTTTATGTCATCTGTTAGAAATCCGCTCTGGGTGTAAAAATAATGCACTAGCCAAACACCTTTCTGTTCATAAAAGACACACAGGTTTTAAGTTACAGATCCTGGATTGCATAGACATGGGTGATATTGATGTTCATAAATTCTTTGTTTAAAGTGTCTCTCTGTTTTCCCCACATAGAAGCAGACACATGCCTGGCACTCTGCAAGGTAGACTACCCCTTTTGTGTTGCAGTCAAATCTCCCCTGCACCTCATATTGTTCACCCAGGACAGTAAATGTTGATGTTAACTGTATAAATTTACAATAGGGGCATCTACCACATTTCTTCATATCTTTGTTGGGTATAAAAGGTTTTACATTCCCTTCCAGGATAGATTTGATGTTGGGCCCCCTTCTATATGTAACTTTAGGTTTATCCATTAATTTGGTCATGAGGGTAGCATCTTCATTTATAAGGTCCCAGTTTTTAAGCAAGATGTTCCTGAGAACACCTGCATCCTTAGAAAAAGTTGTTATAAAACTAACATTAAATTTATTTTTTATCATAGGATTCATGTCTATTATGGCATTAACCATCTCCCCATTCCATTCCATTATGTTCCTATTCAAAATGGGTTTAAATTGGCCCATCATTCTCTTCCTTCCCACTTCAACCATGATGTCATCCAAAAAAAGAGAGACACTTTAAACAAAGAATTTATGAACATTAATATAGTATAAATAAACATAATTATACAAACGCTTTGGCTAGACACATAATGAATGAACCAAGTCACCAGTTTAAATACTTAGTAATTGAGAAAGCAGTACCCAAATATAGGGGGGGGGGTCCATGGACTTTGAGGTTAGAGGAGCATGAGCTTTTGTGGCAATTAAGGCTAAATGCACACTCATATACTGGACTAAATGACTATTGCTCTTTGAAATGTATCTTAAAATGAAAGTCACTTTTAAGATAAATAAGGAATAAGAACACCAAAAATTATGGTGTTTAATCCTGTTTATATGTTAACATATAAACATATATATATATATATATATATATATATATATATATATATATTTTTTTTTTTTTTTACATCAAACAAGAATAATAATATGTGAATGAATCATGAATTTTTTGATCATATGGCTTGATAATCACATGACTTCTTAGGGTGGGTTTGTGATGTCATGAATCAGGAAATGTATTTAAATGTTCTTTTGAATGCCTTTTATTTGTCTGAAGAAGTTAATTTTATTTATGTGAACAAAAACACTCACATTAAAAGGTTTTTAAACTATAACTTGGATTATTGGATTACTTTCAGCTTTGAGGTGCCTGGATTCCTGTTTTGGATTATTTGCTTATTTTTGAATACTACTAAAATCAAAGTGCTAACAAAAAAATTGCTATTAACATTTCTAAGTCGCATACATTGTGATTAGCAAAAAACACTCAAGTCTACCTATTTCAAATTATTTAAATGGTATGTCCCATAGTGAAATTAAAACTCATAATGTAAATTTTTCATATAGCTGACCCTCACCATATGTTGCAATATTCAAACTATTCAGAATAATATTGCAATTAAATTGTGCTTGCAAAGATTGTCATTAACATATAAATATCACCTATATTGTAATTAAATGGAAATGTTCAGATTTACTAATAGACATAGGTTTTAAAAAAAAACTTTACAGAATTGGATAAAATCCTTCATGCTTGCAGAATTACCATCACTAAACATGAAAGCAATTGCTTACCCAGTACTTAGCTTACCTGTATGTTGAGTAAACATTTCTGTAAGTTCCAAAAGTGTAGACACCACTGTAGAAATCCAACAAACAATTCTTTCTTATAAAAAAGCACCTTTTAATCTGGTTTAATGCTCAACACTGCAATTACGTTTTCATCCAACAGACTTCATCAGATAACATTCAGTACTAAATCCACACCTTTATATAGTAAAACCAAAATCATTAACCAATCCTAAGCCCTTTTTAATTAACATCCTGCTAAAAATTGCTAACAAAAATGTACTAAACACATAAACATACTGTAAATTCCCTACGGCATTCATTACATATTAAATTATGGGAGCAGTAACAAGATGCCAGGGATGGTGCATAGGGTTGTGGACCACACTGTTGGTGCACCTACTCTGGCTGGTGGGGCTGCTCTCCTTCATTTTACACAGTAGTAGGAAAAGGAGAAGGATACATCAAGTACTCCAGCCAGAAGCAGAGTGGGGTGACAGTGATGACAGTCCAGTGGATGAGGACTTCATTCTCACTGTCATCCAGCTTGATGACCATGGGTTCTGGATGTCCCCACCCTCACCCTAATCATGGTGTCCCCCAACCTTTTGTGTCCGTCACTGTTTCTGTCTCTTGTCTTGTTTGTCTTGTTTGTATGCAATTGCTTCCTTACTTACCCAACTTACCTGACCATGACATACCTACATCCTTTTCCCAACATTCCTCTGTCTCTCTCTCTCTCTCTCTCTGAAAAAAAATGGGCACCTGTCCCATAAACACGCACACACACACACACACACACACACACACACACACACACACACACACACACACACACACACACACATTTAATCTGGTCCAATTGGTTATATCTGGTCCAATTGGTTATACAACATGATTGTGTTGTCATCACCCCCTCTCTCTGGAGGTGACAATCCAAATTCAGTTAATATTTTGCACATACACTCAGTCTATACTGTTAAAGAAATGGAACGCTGTGGTTATTTCCTACCTCCCTCCTGCACATTCCTGCCTTGCTTTCCCTTTGTTCTTCCCCCTGCTTGCTCCCTATCTCACCACTGCCTATCTTCCCCATTTCTTTTCTTTAATGCATTATTATTATGGTTTGCATTGAGCACCAACATTCAGCAAAGGGAATGCAAAAGTAGTTACAAGTATTACAATCAGCTGCATTCAAATCCAGTACCACCTGGCCCCATAAGGGAATGTATCACTGCATTAACACATGCTGCCACAGAGTCAGTTAAGTATCAGATGTATTCCAGAGACTCAGTACTAACTGACAGACTTTGTTCTTCCCCCTGCTTAGTCCCCATTTCACCACTTTCCTTTTTACCCACTTTAACACTGTTAATCTAGTAAAAAATAGAATTACACACAATACACATGAGTAGCAGTAAAAGAAATGGATTCTTTCACATTTTGGGCTCCATGTTTGCTAGAAGGTGTGCATAGTGCACTAATGTGCAGCTGCAGTGAGCCGCGGCAAAATGCTGTGGAGACCTCCACTCAGTGTGGCTTAACCCTGCTGTGCTATGCCAACACACAGCAATATATCTTGTATAAAAAAAATTCATGTCATTGCATTATCTCTCTGTAATGGTAAGTATTTTAAAGTATTAGATACACCTGTATTCGAAACCAGTACCATCTGGGCCAAAAAAAAAGGAATATAGTAATGCTTTAAAACATGCTGCCACAGAGTCAGGTAAGCAGTAGGTGGATTTCATAGACTAAAGACTAACTGTCAGGCTTTAACAATATGGCTTGCATTTGCACACTGCTTACCTACACACAGACATGTGTATCTCACATGTGTATGCACTTTACTAACCGTTGCTCAAACTCTCTGCTTGCTGCTCTATGGAAATGTTTATATTATGCTGCATTACTGCTGTTTACTGTCCATTTTCTGAGTATGGAATGAAATTACTTGTGTAAACATTATAAAATGAGGATCCTAACAGTATGTCACATATTTACAACATATCCATCTGTTGCCACCTCCCCAAACACTACAATCCTGGTGTCTCAGTAGTTTTCCCACACATATATCAATCACAGTACAAAATGTAATATCAAATGTTGTGTGCTATGCAATGCACAGCAATCTAGTAAGAAGCAGAACTACGATTATTGGCCCATATACCTAAAACACTTATCTGTATGGCTAGGGAATTAATTAGCATGGACTATATCCACAAGGACATAGGTGACGTTCAGCACACTTGACCCTACCCATTTTGTTTTTATCAAGGGTAGCTCTTGCTCATTGAACCTTGTGGACTTCTTGGATACTGACCCCACAAAACTGGATGAGGGATAACAGGACATAGTGCCTATGTTGACTTATTCAAGGGGTTTGACACTATCCCCCATTCATATGTCATAGTGAAGATCTCCCATGTGGGAATTAAGCCATGCAGTAGTACTGGGATAGGCAACTAACTCACTGACATAACACACAATCTCAAAGTTGGGGACTGCACCTCCACTAGTAGCCAATTACCATTAGAATACCACAAGGATCTGTTCTGGGCCCTCAACTGTTTGCAGTGTTTTAAAATGCAGGCAATGGTAGATAACCTGTGGTTTATCAAGTTTGCAGATGACTTGTAACCAGACGCACTAATATAGAGTCCACCAATGATGGCAACATTTTATGGAAGGGTCTACCACACACAAATGATTGCTGCCAAACTAACAGACTGAACCTTAAAGCATATACTTGCTCATTGTTTCCATTGGCGATGAAACACCCCTGCTAGTTATGATATACATAGCACCCCTCTAAGCTCAAACACAGTGTTGTGAGACTTGGGAACACCTCTTGATAGCAATCTACACTTTCATCAATACGTGTCCATAGTGGTGAGACACACATTCTGCATTGTGCACAGCATACATATTGACATTACATCCAACACCAGGGTGGTCATACCTCTGCTGTACACTACCCTTATCAGACCTCTAATTGACTACAGTGCTCCCTTCTGTCGGTATGTCACCAGACACCTGCAGTAATTGGAGAAAACACAGGGTTGTGTCTGACAGCTTCAAGGACCTTCAAACATGACATATATGGAAAGACTGAAAGACCCATCAGTGTACTCATTATCGTGCAGGCTGCTGAAAGGTGATGTATGATTGCCCTACAGAGCAATCTCAGACCCTGACCTACTGGAAATGCTACACATCTGCAAATCAAATGGGACAAGAATAACTTGGGCCAAGGTTCTTAACCTAGCCTGTGACATAAACAGAACATGCAGGATTGACAGATATATCCCCCAACAACTCATAATCCTCTGTATTAGGCTCCCACTGCATGGGAATTAGTGCTCCTCAATGACTCTGTTCAAGTGCAACCTTGACTACTGGTTAGATGACTGTAAAGTCACCTCTGGGTTGACACCTATGTCCCTCATGGACGGGTACAGTTGGTGTTGCTTACAAAATCACCTGCTAATGACCATCCAACTATGCTCAATAGGGGTACTTGCGTTTTTATACAGCTAGGCTTCTAAACACTGCAGGGCTATTAGGCTAGTATGCATATATGAAGCTGTGAGCCTATGCAGGTCTCCCAACATTTTGTCTCCCACATGGTCTGTTGATGTCATCTATTATAAGTTCACCTGCAGTCTTATAAAAGTCAGACTTGTGCTGTGGTGCTTGCAAAACATACTGCTCTGTAGTCTGTGTACTTAGATATGGAGGGGTTCTCTTCTCACTGCAGTCAACTGGGTGTATGTGTGTATATGTGTGTGTGTGTATGTGTGTGTGTGTGTGTGTGTGTGTGTGTGTGTGTGTGTGTGTGTGTGTCTGTCTGTGTGTGTGCATGTGTGTGTGCATGCGTGTATGTGTGTGTGTGTGTGTGTGTGTATGCATATGTGTGTGTGTGTGTGTGTGTGTGTGTGTGTGTGTGTGTTTGTGTGTCTAGCCAGAATGGGTATTCTATACTTGCAGCAACAATCCCATGGATTGTCAGTATTTTGATACTTGCACATGCCTACACATGCATTTCATGCAGGCTTCCCCAGTTCTTCTCTCCAACATGCACTGCTTTTGTCATCCACTATAAGCTGACCTGCAGACATATAAAAGTCAAACTTGTGCTGTGGAGCTTGCATAAGGTATTGTGTTCTGTAGTCTGTGTACTTAGATAGGTAGTGGTTCTATTCTCGCTGCAGTCAACTGTGTGTGTGTGTGTGTGTGTGTGTGTGTGTGTGTGTGTGTGTGTGTGTGTGTGTGAGCTGTTGCTTGACATTACAGAGAACATTTTACACTAATGTGTGGGGACTGTTATATTCTCTTCAACAGACACTGTTGATGTCATCAGCTATAAAGTGTTGTCTGAGACACTGCGAGTTGGAGTTTAGCTGTGGTACTTGTGTAAAGCATGGTGTTCTGGAGTCTATGTACTTAGGTAGGGGTTTTATTCTTACTAGAGTCAACTCTGTGTGTGTGTGTGAGAGCGAGAACTGTTACTTGATATTACAGAGAACATTTTATGCCAGCATGCTAGGCACTGTTATATTCTCCTCAATGGACACTGCTGATGTCATCAGCTATAAAATGTTGTCTGACACCCCCTCCCCCTCAGGTTTAAGCTGTGGCCCTTGTGTAAAGTCCTGTGTTCTATACTTTGTGTATTTAGGAAGGTAGGGGTTCTATTCTCACTGTAGTCAAGTGTGTGTGTGTGTATGTGTGTGTGTGTGTGTGTGTGTGTGTGTGTGTGTGTGTGTGTGTGTGTGTGTGTGTGTGTGTGTGTGCTGTTGCTTGACATGACAGAGAGCATTTTACATCAGCATGTTGGACACTGTTATATTCTCAACAGACACTGCTGATGTCATCAGCTATAAAGTGTTGTCTGAAAAACTGCAAGCCAAGCTTGAGCTGTAGTGCTTGCATAAGGTATGGCGTTCTTTAGTCTATGTACATAGATAGGGAAGGGTTCTATTCTCAATGCACTCAACTATGTGTATGTGTGAGCTGCTACTTGATATTACAGAGATCATTTTACACCACCATGTTGGACACTGTTATAGTCTCCTCAATAGACACTGTCATCAGCTACAAAGTGTTGCTTGAGACAGCCCCCCCTCAGGTTTGGGTTGTGGCCCTTGTGTAAAGCTCTGTGTTCTGTAGTCTGTGTAATTAAGTAGGTAGGGTTTCTATTCTCACTGCAGTTGACTGTGTTTGTGAGCTGTTGCTTGACATTACATAGGGCATTTTACACTAACATATGGGGCACTGTTATATTCTCCTCAACAGATACTTCTGATGTCATCAGCTATATCAGATTTTTGGATATACAGTACTCCCACCAGGGCAGGGTCAAAGACTGGCCTGGAGGCCAGGCAGAAGTCTCCTTATCCTATACAATAAAGGTTACAGTGACATGGCTGCTTTTAATCTATCCAGATAATCACAGCATGGTTTGTAGGCACTGCATTACCTTGCTGAGAAAGCATTGTGATCTCATCAACTCCTACATATGTCTGGTGAGGTACGTGAAAAAGAGAGTATTATAGTCTATTAGAGTTGTGATGAAGTTTCACTACAGTGCTGTCATATAATCCTAAGATCTCAGTATGATGGCATGACTTATGATGTGCACAACACAGGCTTTCAATGCCAGTCTGGACACTTGGTGGTCATAGTTCAGAATGCTATCTACATGTGCCCCCAGTACTTGCATCACTGGGTTTCTGTATAGCAGGATTATTGTCAATCCTGGGATTAACACAGAATTCCACTTTTCAGATGGACAACATTACAAACACACATTTCGGCATTTAGTTGTAGATCATGTGCCATTGTCACCATTCAGTTGTGTGTTAGCTCCTCCTGTACTGTATTATAACCACTGGTGGACTCAATGATTACACACAATATGCAAGAATCAGCAGACTTGGTAAGCCAAAGGCCATATACTTTAGCCTGAACTGTCAAGAAATAGAGTTCAAACCATGAAGGGCCAAGCACAGATCCCTGGGGTTTGCCAATGGTGACAGCTCTACTGGTACAGGTTGATTCATCAACTTTCACATGATGTGTTTTGTCATTGAGCTAATTGGATACCCATCAACTGATGTAAGGGTTAATCCAGCTTAGAGGTTTTCTCAATGATACCTGCAGGGGGGATTGTGTCAAAACCATACTTCAGATCATGATATGCAGTATGTTCTGTCTTATCTTCATTCAGGCATATCACATGGAATCAGTGGGCTGTGACAACATCACAGATCACCTGTGGCATGACTCATCATATTCATCTTCCTGATACCATTGAATGCACAGTTCAACACACCTTCCACATGGCCTTTGTTACCATACAAGGCTGTACATCAACATGAATCCACTTCATTTGTGGGGGACAACACCTGATGCATGCATGTATAGAGATATCCCGACTCTTCTCGACTGTGAGCTAGACCAACATGTAATCATGGACCTCTTCTACAAGTACACTAGTAATATCCCAGGTATGTGCAACAGACCTGTGTGAGTTGTTAATGCTCATCAAGTCTAGTACATCTGATAGATGTCCTCAAAGAGGTTACTGAGGGCATGCATGGTGGCAACAGTATCATCTTGCGGAAATTGACCAGCTGAAGACATTTGACACAAATCCACACTGAGGTATTCAATCAACACTGTCATATGTGGCCATAAACAGCTATATCACCAACTGGGTAAACCAGTGTATGACATTTGTGACATCTCTCTATGTTGAAATATTTGACATGAACTATATGTCAGGCCCAGTGATCAGGTTGGTATATCAAGGGTGTCTGTTAGGTCCTTTCCTGCCCATTCGTTAAGTGATAGACATCACAAATGATATATGCATGCTGTGTCCAATTAGCTGCCTGAAGGACTACAGATCATGGGCAATCAGTGACTACAACTGTGATATTAGTTTAATACAGACAGTATCAACACGTACCAAAAACCACTGCCACAGCCATGACACCACCTGCACTGAAAAGAAACATGGAGGGATATGTTGAATCAGGAAACAAACACACCAACCAAGTATAATGTGGACATCACATTCTATAATCAGACCAATAGGTATGTGACCCTGTCCTGGGCTAGATGGTAAGTGGTAAATCCACCAGCATGTGGTCACAGTGCTGACTACTCCCTTGAATGTAACACAAGTACTGGGTATGTGAAGGACTTGCACATCAGAGGCCATAATACCTTCACGGTTCTCAGCCTTCATCACACCAATAACTGTGTACAATGCACCCTTCTTCATGTACCTCCGTACACATCTTCCAGTGATGTGTAACTGAAGTGCACCACCTTTGTCACAGTGCACTGTCACACAGCTTACTGGCCACACCTAGGTATTTTTCTGTGGAATATACATGACTATCTGATGGGGCTTCACACTGCTCAAGTTGTTACACCAGATGCACATGTGCTACCTGTTTTGCTTATGCACACACTACATACATAGGTGCTTGACAACATTAATGGAATATATATAATTTGTGACAGTGTGGATTGTACCACACACACACACACACACACACACACACACACACACACACACACACACACACACACACATATATATATATATATATATATATATATATATATATATATATATATATACCATGCACACATTCCAGCTAGCCTGCATTGCCCATACTGTTGCATACAGGTATAACATTGTCCTTCCTAACACCTCCTGCAGATATTACAGTGCCAGGACAGTGAGCATGGTAGTGTGCATGGTTACCCTCATAGAGTGTGGATGTATCATAATAGTTATTCAAGAGTATGTGTCTGCAGACTCATCTCTTAGCACTCTAAATCACATATGTTATGTCATAGGCATGGGATTACTAGTGGCATTATTCTGATATTGTCCACAAATGTGGTTGGTTCTTGTAATGTTTTCCATGATATTTTACCTGTGGCCAGCTTACTGGAGACCTCTGCTGAGAGTACACTCACATTCAGGCATATCAGTTTGCACAGCTTCACAATATGTACCTTACCCCAATTGTATGTCGATTCTTGATAGATGACCTGTGCATTATTCACGTAAGGATGCTTATCTCATACACACATCCTCCCCACTGTTGTCACCTTGTGTGACAATCACAGACAACACATTTTCACTGTACAGTCCATACTCTACCAAATAGATATGTGCTTGGTGTTGCTGCTATGACCATCTTCCATTGACATTCCCTTCTTTGCTGTATATGAGGGAGTTTCACCTGTCCTTCTTCCCTGCGTTCATTCCTGCAATACATCTGTGTGTCCCTATTCAATACACACACTTTCCCCGAGTGATCATTTTACATGGCAGTCCATGTCCTGTTACAGATTATTAACACATCTTCAATGCAGAATGCCAGGAATGGGATATCACAATACTCTGCACTGTAGATACACTGTCCTGTACTGTGTTTGAACCATATACTTTATTCTCATACCTCTCAACTATCCAGATATTCCCAGGATGTCTGGATGTTTTCCTTATTAAATTTGGGGCCTTCTGCCATATCACTATGATGATCTCTGGACTGGTGTGACTCAATATTGCATACATTTGAGTGCATACCTCTCAACTTTCCAGATTTGTGTAGAATGCCCAGTTTTTCTCTCATATTTGTTAGCGTTTCCTCATAACATGTTTGTTTTCTAGGAAATCATTGGCATGTCATTGCAGAGTGAAGTCAGAAACTGATGATTGACATTTGAGTTTCAAATGTTATGGTCTTCAGAAAATTCATACTAATGTACTACTGATTTATTCAAGTTTCTAAGTTTGCAAGTGCAATATTAAAAATCAGTCCCTGTTGTTTGGCCTTTGTCCCCCTATTATGTATGCCTTTGTCCCCATATCTTGCTCAAAGAGGATGACATGTATGTTTGAGTTTCATTATACCCCATGTGTATGTGACATCTATGGAAAATATGTCCTTATTACTGGTTAAATGCCCTGCATTATGTTGGTCTTTGTGGAGATATGTTGCACTAACAGATTCACAGCTATCTGTAAAATCTTGGTGTTCATTGTGGCATTCTGTGCAAATCTGCAGATTATAGGTGCTCTGTTTTACATGGAATTGATATTCACATTCACTTAAATAGTTTTCTGGCTAGCAACACTGTTGCCAGCCACAAAACCTATCTTAGGTATGCAGTGCCTCATTAACAGGCATTGCGTGCTACAACTCACCAAGCACCATCATGCTAACATGTAAACTCCGTGTAGCCTCTGCGCGAAGCCTACACAGAGTTTACTGAATCCTAGGAATTGTATGTCTGGATCATTGCAATCAGTTTACTTACTAATGAATGGACGAATAAATAAAATAATAGTTTTAAATGAAAACAAGACTTAAGGCAATGACACAGACAAACAACTTGTGTCAGAGTCAAGGACTAAAACTAAATGCCAAGAAATGCATAATAGTATCCTTTGGGAAGTCATCCATCTCTGGCAACTATAATATTGACAACACACCCCTTAGAGCTGACCCAGTAGTCAGGGACTTAGGAAAACACCTAGATAGTAATCTAGCATTTGATCATCACGTGTCTACAGTAGTGAGGAAATCATTCTATGTTGTGCAACTTATAAACAATGGTATGGCATCTAGGTCCAAGGAAGTCATTGTTCCACTGTATTTGGCATTCATCAGACCTATCATTGAGTACAATGCCCCCTTTGGTATGTACCTAACCAGACATATCCAACAACTGGAATGTCCACAGAGGTTCCTCACTAAAAGAATACAGGGCGTAAGTAATATGTCCTATGCTGACCGCCTCAAGGCCCTATCCCTGTATTCTGTCTCCTAAAGTCTTTTGAGGGGAGATATATGCCTGGCATACAGGGCATTGTCAGATCCCACTCTGATGGACCTCCTGCATATCCACAAAACAAACAGTACCAGAATTACCCATTCTAAAGACTTAAACCTTGCCTGTGATATAAATAGGACCTGCTAGAGATAGATATGTATCCCAGAGACTACTCCATCTATGGAACATGCTCCCCATCCATGTGAAGAAGAGTTCCTCCCTAACCCAATTCAAGTGCAACTTGGACAATTGGATGGGAAGCTGGAAATTAATTCCTGATCTGGCATATATGTCTCTAATGCAAACAGGTAACCTGCAAATGGTTGATCTCCCAGGCCCATGCGTACACTTATCAGGGTGTCAGAACTTGTCAGAGATTTGGGATGCATGGCTAGGCTTAAAAAGGCCCTTGTGGTCATTAGCCTAGTAAACATCTATGACCCAATGAACCTATAAGAGTGAACCAGTTACAGGCAGCAGCCTGTACAATGAATAATCATGAGCTTAGTTTTGATCACCTTGTGCAGCAGGTGAAGCTAAGAAAAACAATTAATCACAGCAGTACTGTGCAGAACTATCACTGACAAATCGCAAAGCATTTGGACAGATGAGTGATTTACAATGTGGACTTTGCTAAATTCCATGTTTTGTAAATAAGTCTGCTATGCATGAGGCTCTGTCATTGCCTTAAATTGCAGCAATCATAGAGCTGGTTATAGTATGTTTAGTGTTGCAAGAGCAAAATCGCCTGCATATGTGTGTGTGTGTATGTGTGTGGTGGTGGTAGTGGTTGACCTTCACAGATAAAATGCCATATGACAAAACATGAATTATGCTTATATTGATGTGCATGGCTTTTGATTGATGTTAGAAGTCTGATAAAACAAATGAACACAGTAATCAAGGCTGTTAACAAAAATTCATGTGACATAGAAGTAAATAGGATATATTACTGTGCAGCTAAATTAATAACAGATAAAATCTTACCACAAAAACACAGGGCGATAAGGGAAAGGACAGGAAGAAACCATGGAATTATCGAACAGAGAAAACTATAAAGCTATTAAGAAAAGAAGTGTCACTGTCAGAAGAGTATAGAAAAGGGAACAGATCAACTATTTAGAAAGATAATCTCAATAAAGGCAGCGCACAGTATCATAACAGATAAGGATATATCGTACACTATTGCAAATAATAAACTAACGGTATCAGCACAGGCAGAAAAAGTTAGAAAATGTGCAGATAAATACAGAGGAAAAGTACAAAATAAGCAATTCATTGATGACCCAAAAATATTTCTACAGAGAATTGGGAAACAAAGTAAATGGAAGAGAAACACCAATAAAAAAAGAATAGACACATCTTGGAGAAATATCAGTGGAGACCATATGGAACATAACAAAGATGCTGGTTAACAACATGAAAAATGATACTCCTTTTTATGAATGAACCTGGAAGTCATCCTAAAAACTATAGACTAATAACTTGCCTTCCAAAAATGTATAAACTATTTTATGGAGCTGATGCTGGCAGAGTTTATAGTTATTTAGAAGAAAACTCAGTCATGGTAGTAGAACAGAAGGGTAACAAAAGAAAGTCATATGGAACAAAGGATCATTCATAATGGGGAATTATAAACAGGGGAAGAATCTAAGTATGGGATGGATAGATTACAAAAAAAGTATCTGACAGCATCCCACATTTATGGGTAAAGGAGTGCTTACAAATGTATAAGATACAGCCTGCATTGATCAGTTAAATTACAGTCACCATGAAACAGTGGCAAACCATTTTGCAGATAAGCCATGATGAAGGACAAATTATTATCCCAGTGATAAAAATTCAGAGGGGATATTCCAGGGTAACTCTTTGCCATCACTGCTCTTTTGTCTTGCCCTTGACCCATTAAGCTGTCTACTTAACAGATTAGGTCATGATTAAAATTTGGGTCCCAGAAAACAAGAATGTGAAAAGACTTCTCCGCTTCTCTTTGTGGATGATTTAAAACTGTATAGTTCATCAGATGAGGAGCTGAAAGCACAACTGCAAGTGGTCAAAACTTTCTCAGATGACATAATAGTCATTTGGTCTTGATAAATGTGCAAAAGCAACATCTAAAGCAGGAAAGCTGCAGCACCAAGAAAACATCAGTCATGGACAGGAATGTGATAGAAAGGAACTTGAGCAGGAGGGAGTTTATAAATATTTTGGAACTGATAAAAGATCAACAATAAAACATGAATAAATACAAACAAAACTCAGTAAGGAATATTTTAGAAGACTAAAATTAATACTGAAAAACAACCCTGACATGTAGGAACAAAGTCCAAGCTATAAACCAATTTGCTCTTCCTGTTCTAACTTACAGTTTTGGGGTGATTGATCCCAAAAGGTATTGGATTAGTTGGACAGGAAAACAAGAAAAATGTTTCAAGCTTATCCAATGATACATAAAAATCAGTGTATACCAAGATTATATATTCCTCATTCTGAGGGAGTTATGGGTTTCTCCAAACTGATTACATGTATAGGTCTGCAGTTGTTGGACTGTATACATATCTGCTGACCTCACCATATCCAAACATTATAAAAGTTTTAAAACATGAGGAGAACAAGTCTAAGATGACTTCTCTGTTTAGTTTGGCAGAAAAATATCAGTCTCAAGTGAGAATAAAAATCAAACCAGAAGTAGACAAAAATTAGGCATCAATTGAATATGCCAAAAACAAAAGAAAGAATATAAGGAGAAGGGGCAGATGAAATGCAAGAAATGAGGAAACGGCATAAATATAATTGCAAGTACAGAAAACTCTGAAACAACCTCATGTTGATCAGGATATGGCTCAGTAATTGTTAAGGAGAAGTGAATTTAAACCAAAATATGTAAGGTTAATATAGGTGGTGCAAGATAGTGGACTACATACATGCTGGTTTACAACATCCATTGAACATGTAGGAGACACAGGCAAATATAGGCTCTGTAAAACAGAACTGAAAACAGTTGCACGTCTTGTTGCTAGGTGTGATACACTAATGGCAGAGGATTTTTATACTGAAAGACATAATAATGTTGCATTGGGGATTGTGCAAACATTACAATATTGAAGTGGCTGAGAAGCATTGGAAACATGCATTACAAAGCATTGTAGAGAATGATGGAGTTTATAGCACATGGGATAACCCATTACCAACAGTTCAGAAAATACATGTGAGAAAACCAGATATAGTAGTCCATGAAAAGAAGTTAAAAGTAGCATTGATCATTCAAATTGCTACATCCCATGATTACATTCTTTCATATAAAGAGACACAAAGTCATAAAATACCACGATTTCAGGCGGAAATAAGGGCAATATGGAAGAAGGATACCCAAGCAGATCTAATAGTAGTAGGAGCAATGGGTCTTATAAAAAGGAATTTATAGTTGTATTTAAATATGATACCAGTACATGTAACTGCATATGGGCACATTGTGGGCGCTTCAAAGTGCACTTTTGTCTAACATCAAAGACTGAAACAATACTAATTTCATGAACTTTAATCATACTTTGACTGAGAAATGGGGTCCATTCCTGTCATGGTATTAGAAACCCAAAAACTTGGAGAAATTAAACTGACAAAACATGAATTATGTTTATATTGATGAGCATGGCTTTTGATAAAAAAGGCACCGATCTAAGCTGCAAACATGTTAGTAAAGGTTTTAGCAAAGGCTGGTACTGTTATTTCTTGTCCATTTGTCATAACCCTTGAAACATGGGCTGTTGTATTAATGGTATAGACTGGTCTATAATGATTGTGCTTGCTTCTTTTTTTAGGAGGTTCAAATGCTGACATAATTCATAGATTGCAAATGCCTAGTATTAGATCATGTACTAATAACTCTCCTCCACAAGTGTCTGTGTCCAGGACCACACACAGAGCCCACGGCATATCAGATACTTCCCAGTACAGTGACAACAGGAAATGCCATAGTGGCTACTAAATGATACATTCCACACTACAGTAATGCTACACTGAAAAGTAAGCAATCAGTAGTGTTGTAGCAAACAACACATGCATCATGCAGTTACACAGTGTGAAGCAGATGTTTGCAGCTGTTTACTAATTGTATTAAACATCAGTCACTTATAAGACAATCTAGAACTGTTGCATAATGTTAACCAATGAGCCAGAAAGTTTGTGAAGGGCAAAACAGCTCGACCATTTGAAACTTACAGAGTACCGGAGTACAGCCCCTACCACTTACCATTGTTTGTGTATTTAACTGCTGTAGCATTACAGAAGAAAGTATTAAATTCATAGGTTACCTTCCTAGCATCTGAACATCTGCATAAAGTTTGACATCTGGCTTCACTGCCTTCTCCTGGCAATACTCCAAAACACACGTGTATGTTTATCTTTTTGCATGGACATGCTTTATGTCACTCCCTTTCTTTTGTGAAGCATCATATTTTCCATCATCTTTGATATCTTGGGTGTGTGTGTAGTAAATGTGTGGCATTATATCCCATGTTCCACACAGTTAGCATTATACTTGTACCAGTGCTAGGCAGTACCCCAGTACATGATAGTGGTTTACAGCTTCTGCATATGTTGACAGTACCTGCAGCTAATGGGACACAGACATCATCATATTTGATAATATAAGCTGATGTTCACACTATGAGGTTCTATACTAAGTTGTCAACAGACATACTCTAAGTCAGATGTGACTTGGGCATCATTTGTTCCTGTACTTGTGTGTAGTCACAATGAAAACAGTACATATTCATAAAACCTTCAACCTTCCTGATCATGTCTGCAGAGTGTGCTTCATCTGCATAATATACTGGAGGACCATGTACATGTTACATCCCCATTGGTAGCTGTCTGTATTGAGGGCAGTATAAAGGATTCATCAGTGTGCTTGGTTGCACAAAACACAATTACAGGATGTACCATTGCATCCAGTTACTAGACCTTATTTTTTTTTTGCAGTTTCATCTACTGTTAACATGATGCTGTTGAACAGCTGTGTTATGATGAGCAGTACATCAGGCTATGAATGTTTTTGCATCTCACTGCTTTTCACAGTGCTGTGAATCAGTGGTGGCTGGTGACTTCAAATCAAAGGGGAGCTGCAGGAGACAAATGAATGGGTTGGGCCAATGGGAATGGGGTGTGGCCAACTAAAAAGTGGTGGGCTATGCTAAAAACTGCAAAAAACTGGGACTTTAATTAAATATGCTGTCCTGGGTGCCAAACAGTCATTATAAGAGTCCAATCAAGACAAAATGAATTGTAGAAGAAAAAAATATTTCAATGCAGTGGCTACGTGACAGCTTACTTAATGTCTAGATGGAAACAAAAAGGTTGTGAGGTATGAAAAAATAAATTACTTTTTAAATACATTACTGGAATGCCAATCAAAATCAAGTATAAAAAACAAGCAGCACTCATCTCAAACCACTTCTCCTTGCACTGCAGTTCTAATTGTAATTTATATTCAGCTTTATAAAAGTATCAAGTAACACGGTGAAAGTAGCAATCTCTGCGATACCCCCACTTGTAAAAATGTTTCTTATCAAAAAAGGACCTGCTGCCTGACAAAAACTATCTACTTGTTTCATGAGGAAAACATGATCAAAGTAAAAATGAACAGCAAACAAGAAACAAGCTCAAGATACATTGCCTAAAGGATTACTGCACAGGTTATGGACCACACATGATAGACTGGCATTCTGTTTAGTTTTCGGGTAAAGCCTGCAAAGATGACTGCAAGTCTCTAACAAATATAACGAGCTTCTGAAAATACTGTAATCCTGTCCTTTATTACAAATACTGCCATATGCATTTCAATACCTAAGGCTTATATGGTATCTAGTTATGTAAATATTCTCTGCATGGCAACAACAAAAAGGCTTTCAACGTTGGTAATTCTTTAACAGTATGTTTATTAAAGCTTACTTACATCCTACAGTCTCAGGCAAACTTACCTGATGGTTATTAAAGCATTGCTACTTAAACACAGAGCAACAGGCACTGCAACAATATGCATTTTCTGAATAAGAAGAAGCATAAATCTACAGTATAAAAATATGACAGAAAACCAGAACATTCTGCAAAATCAAGGACAGATGAAAAGCCACTGTAGTACTTGTGTCTACCTTGGATGGGGAGATACTCTGCACACTTTACACTACATAACTGCTCCTTGCCTTGCTTGGACACATCCAGAGTCACTACATGGGGGAGTGGGGTGCAACAAGTATGTCACAATTTGAAATGTCTCTGGCTGATGGTGATGGCCTCCCTGACACACTTGTCTTACCTGTCTGGCTCAGAACAAGAATCTGGACAAAGCCATGAACAGAAGTGGGAAAAAAGCCTAAAAATAAGGACAATTTTTAAATATTGCTCTTATAAACTTAGAAAGATAAAAGAAGAGTAGGTATTGCATTAGTATGATTTTTTTGAAGGGTATGAAATCTAAAACTCAAATATCTGTCATTATTTTCTAACTTCAGTCTTTAATGATTTGCCACTAATTTGCCAGAAAAACCCACAATTTTATGAAAAACAGACCAAAATGTGATGCAAAAATATAAAATAGCCATGCAACACAGCTGGAAACCTGTCAAAGAAGGGACACTTTTTAAAATATTAGTACTGTTAACTTGAGCAGCTGACAAAATAAGAGAATGTACATGCATTTCTGAAATTAAAAGTAATCTATAACTCTGATCATTACAATTATTTATTAATTATAAACCCTCCACATTTTCTTCCAAATTTGCCATTTTGGGGAGAAATTATTAGGGGGAGAGCAACATTTTGAGCCAAAATCGGGGACAGTTGAGCAGTTTGGATATACCTAATTCTATAAAGCAATTTATTTGCACATACCTCTCAACCTCTTAAAGCAGGAAATCTGGACAAGGCCAAATATATTGGGGGAACATACAAACAGTACTAAAAATTGCTCTTGTATAAACTTAGACAATTGACAGAACAACAGGTCTTGCTTTAGCATGCATTTTTCTGAAGAGTAATAAAGTCTGAAACTCAAAGTTTGTCATTATTTAGTGACTTTTTTCTGAAGAGTAATAAAGTCTGAAACTCAAAGTTTGTCATTATTTAGTGACTTCATTCCTAAATGATTTGCCAGAAAACCACAAATTTTATGAGGAACAAACCAAAAAGAAGAAGGAAAAATCTATTAATTCTGCAAAAATCTGGACAGTTAAGAGGTATAGATCAGCTGGGGCTGTTTGGGTTTGCCGCCCTTCCCCCCTCACAAAATCATGGTCGAATGGAGCCTCCTCCCTGCAGCTATTCCAATGTCCCATTACTTGGCAGTTTTGCCCCATTTACCATAAACACTGTAATGTGTATACTGATTTACTTCTATGATGATTTGGATTTCATTTAAAAGTTTTGTTTTATATTTTACAGCACAAACACTAATAGACATATGCTAAACAAAGCAATGCAGTCTCACAATGAAAATAGACTTAGCATTAAAACTTCTCTGCCTTTGAAACTCACATTCATTGAAACAGCATTGAAACCCACATTTAAAGAAAATACATGTGACCAGTGGCAGACAAAGATTAACTTTGGGCTGTTTTCAAATCATAGGCCCCTTGCATAGGAAACATACATGTGTTCTTTGATACACCTTCCTGACTGTATTAAATTATATTCCTTGTATAATACAGTACAGTTGTTCGGCAGTGTTTTAAATGTATTGTTTTTAACATTTTTCCAGTAAACAATAAAACAAAATGCATGTACCGATAGTGGCAAAACTGCCCAGTTCAGAACATTTCCATCATAAAAGTCTACTCAAATTTCTACAACCCACCAGTATCAGTAAATATGCCTAATCTCTGCAGAAGTAAAAGTCATCTAAATAATTCCACATTAAAGAGATCTGTAACTAAAGAAGATGTTGCTGCTAGCAAACAACTTTATATTTCATTGTTTCATCTACACATAAAGTGCCTGTTGCTCTTGAGGAAAAAAACTGCCTATGTTACATTAAAAAATGATAAGCTAGGGAATGGATGGAAAACTGATAACAGGTTCATCGTTGCTAGGTATCACCGCCAAAGAGGACATTCTCAGGACCGCAGCATGCACCCCCTTTAAATGTACAACACAGTACAGCATCAGCAATGCATCTATATACTGTGGGAGTAGAACCCACAGCCTTCTGCATCAAAAGCAACTACACTACCTGCTGTGCTATTAACAATGCAAGCAGACTCAGCATAAGCAGCACTAAACTGTTCTTCAAGCTCTTAGCTCCTTGTAAAATCCACTCAACACTTAACTGTATCTCTCAACTTTGAAGCACAAGCAATCTGGAAAAAGCCAAAATTTAATGGGTGGGGTACAAAAGCCCAAAAACTAGGGACACATTTTAAACATTGCTTGGATAATCTTGGAAAGTTGCTAGAATAAAATGCTGTGTTACCATCATGCAGTTCACTGGCAAGTCTTGAACCCAGGACCTTGTGCACTACATTTAGATCAACATACCAGTTTGCCAAATCAACTACTGTTTGAACGCTAGGTAGACTGAAACTTAAATGGCTATCATTTACTGAATTCTTTTCTCACCATAGTTCTCAACCTCTTAGCACAAAAAACCTGGACAAAACCAATAATGAGGGAATACAGCCCCAAAAATAAGAACACATTTCAATCTTATAAACAGAAAATTGCTAGAATAAATGGTTTTGTGCTACCATGTCCTTTCTGAAGAATATGAAGTCTGAAATTCAAATGCCTGTCATTATTTAGTGAATTCAAAATCCAGAAAACTACAAATTTCACAAGAACAAAAATACAAGGCAAAATTTTCACAAGTGGTGGTGGGTATGGAATTCAAGCTCTTAGTACCTGCTCCCAAGATACAGAGTTTGAGTCTAGCCACCATGTATTTCCTGAGTTCTCTCTAGCCATTGGGTTTATTTAAGTGTGGCATTTTACACACACACACACACACACACACCCACACACACACACACACACACACACACACACACACACACACACACACACACACACACACACACACACACACACACACACACACACAAACACAAACACATACCCTACCTGAGTCCATTGCAAAATGCTAACACAGCTCCATCTATTCATTGCAGTTCTGCACTAAAAGCCCAGTCCTTCCATTGCTTGTCCACGAGAAGTCCTTCTCCTTCCCGCGAGAGCAAGCTGCAACCTAGCCTGCAGATGTTGCAGTCTGATCCCCTTCCATTCTATGCAGTTATAACTGCATAGACTTCTTGGATCTCTGCTCTTGAATGCTGTCTTCTTAATCTGGACTGTCTCAGCAGCAGTCTGGATTCTGTGCGCATGCTCCAGACTGGTTCACCAGCAGTACAGGAAACTCAGTGAGAACGCATGTGTGAATGTCTGGGACTCACATTTGTTTTTATTTTATTTTCCTTCTTCTTTACAGCTGGAGGGGCTGAAGTCCATTAGCATGGGCTGCCCCTGATGTGAATTTATTACCTTGTACCCGCTCCCCTCAAGAAACATCACAGGGCAGTCCAACGTAAAGCAAAGTTTTTTCCAGTGAAAAAATATGCACACATCTCTTAGCATCCCTGACATACAAACTACTGTATAACAAAGTATTTCACTCTTGTTTTCAAGTCAAAATACTAAAGCAGTACAGCATACAACCTTGCATTACAATTCTCCCTCAATATTCCCATTCCTCAAAACAAACTCCATTCAACTCACATAGCATTTCAATAAAAGTCCCTCAAACATTGGGGCCTCTCCCAGCAGACCTATGATCCATCTCTCCATTCCACAAATTCAGGCACAACCTTAAAAAAAACCCTTTACAAGGGTGCATCATGTAAATGTTACAGTCCTGAAGGCATCACTTGATAACAATCCCATACCCACGCACCTCTACTTCCTGCACATAATCTCACACACCAGCACACGCACACCTAAAATAACTGCTCCACTTCTCCACTCTCAGACTTCATACTTGTGATAACTTATCTTCCTAGTGTATTTTCTCTAAACCCTCTCCTGAAATAACTTGCCAGCAATGCTTTCCCTTTCCCCATTTTCCTAGTGGTAAATATGTATATATGTATGTGTATGTCTGTGTATTTCTTCATCTATTTTTTGGAGATAATTATACAAAATATAAATACATAATTGTCCACTGGCATTTCTTATTACTACACTAATGCTGTAGAACAAGTGTGCTGCATAATTAAACATTTATATTGCTTATTATTCTACTAATGCTGTAAGAAGATTGAGCAGTAGTTTGCATTACAATGCTTTATGTTGATTGTTCCTTTATTATTCACATGGGCTGAACCTGGAAATGGTACACCTGGATAAAAGTTCTACCCCAGTCCACAAGGACTGAGTGAATGAATGAATAGATCTTACACTTTTTACTTATTTTCCTCCATGACTCCTATGTCTGTGAATCATGACAAATATACAAGCATATAATTTGCACACCAACTGTGTACCTGTAATCCTTTAAGAATGCAGTAATTCATTTACACTGACACAGTAAGGTAGTTACGGGCTCTGGTATGTGGTTTGAACTGCATGTCAGACCCATGCACTTGTATTCTGTGTTTATGAATCTGATTCAGAGTCTTCTGGTTGGCTGCTTAATAAAGCTAAATGTGCAGTCTTTTGGGAATGTTGACTGTCACATTCCCCTTGAGGGAGAAATAAGCACTGGGACTCAGCTTTTGTAAAGGATGATGACCTGCTTTATTTAAAATATTGTAATGAAGGGTAATATATTTTAAATGTGCCTGATTATGTTTTACAAATGGCAATCACTTAACATGAATTAATTCCACAGTTGTCAGTGAAATATTCATGGGTGCCATACATTTGATGATGACATTGTTTTTCCCCTTGCCCTTACATCTTGGGTTGTAGCTGAAAAAGTTCATAAATAAATAAGCACAAACATTATTTCTTGTTAATTGCACGGTTAAGTTATACACTTACAGAAAAAGCTCCTCTATGAAGCAACATATCAATTTTAATGAGCAAGGATTCTACAGTTTGAAGACGAAACATATACATTACAGATGATCTCATACTACCATATAATTTGGATAATATATCATCTATGGTCAGTAATGATTAAGTCAGTTATTATGTTTTACACTCCTAGTGTTAAGATTCCTGTGCCATTGTGTATGTCACGTATTTCATAAAAAACTCAAGTAGCTATTGTACATGTTGCCTTAAACTGCAAAGTCTAACATAACTTAGGTGACAACTTCTATTGTCATTATAGTAACTGATAAATGAAATGTTCTTTCCATCAAGACACTAAGCAACCTATTACGTGTCATCAGTGGTAACCATAGATCATTAAAAGATAACCTTCATGTGCATATACAAGGAAAACATAATCCATCTAGAAAGCATTTTATATATTTTATGAGTATTTATAAAAGATCACATTATCCAAGCTGTTTAAATCATTAGATACTTTCAACACATCACTGACAGGCAGCAGTCACTCTCTATTATTTTATATCTCTCAAATATATATATATATATATATATATATATATATATATATATATATATATAGATCTACTTGATATGGTCGACATTTCAGAATGTCAACAATCATATGGCCGAGACCATATGATCGACAGTTGAAATGTCGACCATAAAATTAAAAAAATAAAAAACACAAAAAAACTTACCTTCACATTGCTAGCAGGGGGCTCTGCCCCTACACCCCACAGAACTTAAATATACCAACTTCGAGATCACACTACAGCGTGGAAGATGGAAATCTTTCCATTCTGCACTGTACAGAGATGCCAGTTCCGCATGGTCGACATTTTGAATGTCGATCATATGGTCTCGGCCATATGAATGTCGACCATGTGAAGGGAACTCATATATATATATATAGAGGTGTCTCAATATACATCAATAACAAGCATATATCTAGGGTGGTTAAACAGATGATGTGCTGGAGTTCCCGTACCATATCCTAGCCAGCTACAGGTTACCCTCCATGTCCCAAGAAGCTCACACTGCGTACTTGGACCTACTGGAGACATTTTCTATCCAACCTAGCACCCTACTCAAGGGAGACTTTAATTACCCCTCTACAGACTGGGGAGTCCTACAGGGCCTCAAATCTACAGGCACAGAGATTCCTGGACATCATAAATCCAAACACCCTTGACCAAATAGTGACTATGCCTACTAGAAGCAACAAACATACCAAACCTTGTGCTCACATGTATAGGAGAAAGCTGCACCCCCCCCCCCAATGTCTCATCCTTCCTGGTAAGGTCTGACCATAAAGCTGTCTCCTTCAAAATCATAATCAACTCTGTAATCCTATTAAAACCAGTAACAGTTAGGAGCCATTCCAAGGTAAATTACCTTTTATTAACTTACGGTTTGTCAAAATTCAGTGCCCCTCCAACAGCCAAGAGCACAACAGCCTATGATGAATTGTTCTCAGAAGCTCTGTACAACCATGCCAATGGCTGTATATTGGCTACTGTACCTACTAGAAGTAAGCCCAGGACTAGCCCCAGAAACAAAACACCCTGGTGGCATCCCATATTAAACAGGATATGCAACAAAAGGAAAAAAAAATATGGCAAAAATTAGGAAGGGTAATTCCCATAAAGGTAAAATCTCTCATCAAACTAAATAAGCAACTAAAATAGTTAATTAGGTCAAGCAAAGTCAACTTTGAGATTAAGAAAGCCTCCCAGTTGAAATATAACTATAAGACTTTCTAGAACTATGTCAGAAATCTCAAGGGCAGAACAGAGCAATGTGCTGAACTGGTGGTTAATGGTGCCACATTCAATGACCCTGGTGGTATAGCAAACCTGTTAGCAGATAATTTCATTTCCAACTTTATCCCCCTCTCACCCCCAACCATCCCCCCAAAATACCCTCAAATATAACCTCTCCAGCTATAACTAAGAGCCGGTACTGGCTGCAGTCACTAAAGCCAAGAACACAGACTCAATGAGCCCCGATAACATCTCAGGATGCCTCCTGAACAGTCTAAAATACAATTTATCAGGAAACCTGGAGCCATTATTTAACTAGCTGTTGCCACATGATTGGATAACTGTGACAGCCATCCCCTTCATAAGGAAGGACCTTCAACAGATCATGGAAACTACAGACCCATTAGTCTGACTAGTCTTATTTTCAAAGCCATGGAAAGATATATCATGGAAGTTATCATCAAGGACAGAGGAGACTACCAGACACTGGATCCAACTTTGTCAAAGAAAGGTCATGTTTACTGAGTATGGTGGACTTCTTTGAAATGGTCACTGAGGCAATAGATGAGGGCATGCTCGTGCATACTACTTGTCTACATCTGGCTAAAGCACTTGATACAATACTGACTCCAGAATTGCCAACAAACTTAAGGAACTAGGTGTAAACCCTGTTATAACACACTGGATAGATAGCTGGCTTACTGATAGGACATAGGAGGTTAGAATTGGTGAGGCCACCACCACAAAGAGACCAGCCACCACTGGAGACCTGCAGGCCTCTGTGCTAGCCACATTCCTCTTTGGCATCTACTTCTTGGATGCCAAAACCAATGTCAAAGGCCTCAGAATAACCAAGTTCACAGATGATTGCAAACTGGGAGCAGTCATTGAATTCCCCTAAGATAAGAACACCCTTCAGGAGGGTTTAACATAGACAAATGCTTGCTGCCAAAGCCATAGCTTAAAACACAATACCAAGAAATACATTATAGTACCTTTTGGAAAGTCAGCCACCCTGGGTAACTACATCATCAATAAAACACCCCTAAAAGTTGATTCACTAGTCAGGGATCTGGGAACTCATGTAGATAGTAACCTAGCCTTCGACCAGCATGTGTCCAAGGTAGAAAGAAAATCCTTCTTTGTTGCTCAGATTATAGGCAAGAACATGGCATCTAGGCCAAAGAGGTCATCATATCACTGTACTTGGCCCTCATCAGACCCATCATAAAGTATAACGCCCCTTCAGTATGTACCTGACCAGACACATTCAACAAATGGAATTTCCACACAAGTTCTTTACAAAAAGTATACAGGGAGCTAACACAATCTCCTATGCTGATCACCACAAAACCCTGTATCTTTACTCTGTATCATATAGACTTCTGAGAGGCGATCTTTGCCTGGCATACAGGGCATCCCTGGACCCAGTTTTGAAGAATCTTCTGCATATCTGCAAAACAAACAGCATCATAACTACTAGATTAAGACCTAAATGTTGCTTGTGATATAAATAGGACATGTTGGAGAGACAGACATATTTCTAAAAGAATTCCCATTCTCTGGAACAGGCTCCCCATCCACATGAAGCAGAGTTCCTCCCTTTCCCTTTTTAAGAGCAACTTGGACCAATGGATGGGTAATCGGAAAATCACTCCAGGTCTGGCACCTATGTCTCTGATGGACAGAGGCAGTTAGTAAATCACCCCCTATATAAATCAAATTTGTGGTTCACATTTGGGTTGCATGGCTAGGCTTATAAGGGCCCTAGTGGTTGTTAGCCTAGTATATACCTATAAAACTATGAACCTATGTTTCATCTGGTCAACTAATAGCACATGTCCACCACAGCAATAGGTCTGGGAGAGAGAGTTCTGGAGATGGAGGAAAAAATAGTGAACCATAAAGGGGATAAATAACTACTAAGTCTGAAGATGGACATTGATTCTAATTCTAGACCCATGTAACATTGATGGTCTAGTTGAAGGTGATGACTTTTAGTCTGGGTTCAACTCCACAGATCATGGTTCATAAGGTGATGTCTTTTAGTCTGGGTTCAACGCCATAGATCATGGCTCATAGGAACATTGGTAAGTGATATGCAATCAGTGTACAGGCCATTACAAGTCTAGCCAATAAACCATTTAAAAAACTTTTCTCCAGCCTCAATGAGGACAGTACAAAAGAGTCAAATTGAGAATTATGAGGCTGCCTATCCAATTGTTTTGGTTCACCTTGAAGGAGTTAAGGGTGCTACTCTGACATGTAAAAGACATTTACTCCAGATATGTGGGATACATTGGGATGTCAATCTATCACAGCAATGTTTCTTATTTATCTGTTGATGAAGATTTAGTTTCTTTAACTAGGTCATTGGAGAACCATTTCTTCTGCAAAGAATAAGAAGTTAAGGTTTAACTCCTTTGAACAGGTATTTGAGGAACTATTTGTTCTGCAAAGGAATAAGAACTTAAGGAGTGGCACATCTTTCATGGAGCAAAAGGCTAGACACAGATCACCAAGGATAAGTAGATATGAGCCTGAATAGAAAGAAGGCTGCCAGTTTATCTGAATAGGTAAGGACCTTGAAGAGATTGATTTTTTAAGTTAGGATTATTTGAGGTCTCTCAAGTTGAGTAGTTTGTTTAGACAAATTCACACAAAAGAGGTATTATATATTACATTCAACAACAGATCTGATGAGAGAAAAGTGGAGCTAGTTATTTTGATCCAGAGGAAATCCCTTGTTTTTCAAATTACTATGGAGGCAGGATGGTCAAAAGTTAAGAAATGTCAACAATAGTGCCTAGATCCCTTATATTAGTGTCTGACTGAAAGGGTGTGTCAATTATATGGTATAATATTGATTTTTGTTTTTTACCAAAATGAACTGTGATGCATTTTCAGTTTTAGTTTGACATCATTTTCCTCACACCATTTGATAACATTGTCTACTGCATGCTGTAATAAATGCAAGTGGAAGATCAAATAACAGCACTCAATTTACAGAGGTCTGCAAAATTAAATAAACATAGGTCAGAAGTTTTGGCTTTAAGGTCTGAGAAACAGATGACATATAGGAAGGGGTCCGGCAGTGAGTCTTGCTGTACATCACTGGTAAGGTTTTGATTTCAGAAGCAATACATGACATTTTAACTAGATTGGTTCTGTCAGACAACTTGTTAGCTATCCATTGTACAACATATGGGTTTATATTCAAATGTACAAGCCTGTCAGTTATACCTGCATGGGAAATAGTGTCAAAGGCCTTGGCCATGTCAAGGTATGCTGTAAATACTGTTGAACCGCTATTTACTGCTTCAGTGAATTTTTCAAAGACATTAATGAAGTTACTAAAGTCACATTCAAGTGCAACATAGACCTGTTGATGGGAAACAGAAACATTTCCCCAGGATTGTCCCCGTACTATTAATGGATGGAGATAGCCCTTAAATACTTTATTCCATTCATGGGTCCCCTTAAAATTATCTATGGTATGATCCCAGTTATTCTCATTAGGGGTAATATATAATTATTGACCATGAGATGGGTAAGGCCAAGTCAATCTATAACCAAACAGGACAGGTATGTACAAAAGGGAAATTGGCTAGGGTTAAAATGGCCCGAAGAGCAGCTAGTCTAGTATTTACATATGAACCTATAAAAACACAGGATCTGCCTTTGCCACAGATGAATTGCTAAAGGTTCAGGTTGAAATGATTTTTAATGTTCAGATTAAGACTTGATATAATACTCTCCGTAGCTTTAATATGAGGATAGTGAGACTACTGGGTCTGTAGTTGCCAGACCTGTTGTTGGGCCACCTTTGTGCAGCAGTATTACAATGGCTGTTTTCCAGGCTTCCAGAATGTATCCAGTGGAAAGGCTTAGATTAAAGAAGATAAGGAAGGATTCAATTAGACCGCACCTGGTACTCAAATCAGGCAAACTGTTATGTTATCATGACTCATAAATGCGGTGGTCTTAAGTTTTGAGACGGCTGACAGGACTTTTTCTATAGTAATTACAGTGGGTACTATGGAATCTCTGGAGTAGCTATAGTTGTGGTCATAGTAAAATTTGCACTCATTTCATAGGTTCATAGTTTCATAGGTGTTGTACTAGGATAATAGCCCTGGAGCCTTTACAAGCCTAGCCCATAGAAGTGCCCTGGCATTGTGCCACCCAATGTTAGTTCCCAGTATCTCTATCAAGTAGAGCCACTGGAGTGATCCCCAGGGTGAACTTTCTATTTCCCATCCGCTCATCAAGATCTCTCTTGAAGAGGGCCAGTGAGGTGCTCTGCTTGACATGTATGGGAAGTCTATTCCCAGAGCATGGGCAGTCTCTGGGTTATGAACCTGTCCCTCCAGCATGTTCTGTTGATTGTGGTAATGAGGTTGAGGTCTCTGGAGCACGTGGTGCAGAGGTATTGAGATTTCTTTAGATGTAGCATTTCTAACAGAGCTGGGTCAGACATGACTTTGTAAGTCAAGCAGAGATTGTCTCTTAGTAGATGATATGAGACAGAGAATAGCTGGAGTTTTTTGACTCTGTCCATGTAGGACATGTGTTTAAGGCCTAGAATCCTCTTTGTGAGGTACTTTTGTGGCTTTTCCAGCTGTTGCATGTATCTAGTGAAATGCATGCCAAATGGGACATTATAGTCAATGAGTGGCTTAATGAGGGAAGAGTAGAGAGAGATGATGACCTCTTTCTTCCTGGATGCAAGACCCTTGGTAATGAGATGTGCCACATAGAAGGACTTTCTGACCACAGTGGTAATGTGCTGGTTGAAGGAGAGGTTGCGGTCAACCTGTGTCCCCAGATCACTTATAATGCCTTCAGTGTTCAGTGGGCACCCATCGATGTGGTAATTAGTGGGAACTGAGTTTTTCTCAAAGGGGATGACTACGGATTTTTTGGCATTAAGCTTAAGACCTTGGTTTTGACACCAGTTATTGGTCTCAGTGAGGCCTTTCTGTAGGATGCCTACATCACTTGGGGAGTTAATAATGGCTCCCAGCTTGCAGTTGTCTGTGAACTTCATCAGCCAGAGTCCCTCCATGTTGGTCTGGACTTCTGAGAAATAGATGCCAAACAGGAGACCCAGGACTGATCCCTATGAGGCTCCACTTGTGCCTGATCAGCAGTCTGATTTGTAGTCCGCTACCACTACTTTCACACTGTGGGTTCTGTGAGCCAATTTGCAACCCACCTAGTGATATAGGGGTTGATGCCTAGTTTGGTGAGTTTATCAATAATTCCTGAGTGGGGAATAGTATCATAGGCCTTGGCCAGATCGAGGTAGGCTGTATGAACTGCCTTGCCCTCATCCACAGCTCTGGTGACTGACTTAAAGAAATCAACCAGGTTGAGCAGGCATGATTTACCTTTCACAAAACCAAATTGTGTGGGATCTAGAGTTTGGAGATTTCCTATATCCTTGCTAATTAGGTCCAAAGGACAAAACCACCACCGTAACAGGTACAAGCATGCAAAATCTGAAGGTAATGCTACTCAATGCTAGAAGTCTAAACCTCAAAATGCACTCTCGAGGCACTCCTAAAAATGGAGAACATTGATATCTGTGCAGTAACTGAGACCTGGTTCAAGGCTCCAGAGAGCACCCCTGCAATACCAGGCTACAACTCTTACCACACTTTTCGGCCATCAAACCAGGACCGAAACACTAAAGGTGGAGGAGTGTCAATATTCACCAAGGATATTCACACCACCAGGCTAGTTGGCCAACACAATGTGTCTGAAATTCTCCAAGTGCAACTAACACTAGGTAAGACTGAAATCCAAATTGTAGCTTGCTACAGATCCCCCACCATACCCCAAGATTCTCACTACACCTTTCTAAACATACTGGAAAATATTAAGATAGAACCAAACACCCTAATACTGGGTGATTTTAACTACCCTGCCATTAACTGGGAAAACTACTCATGTCCCAACACCTTTACGCAATGGTTCTTGGAATTCATAAATTCCAACGCCCTGGATCAACTAATCCATAGTCCCACCAGGGGCTCCAATATCCTAGACCTGGTCATTACCAACATGGGAAATCAATGCTCCATAACTATGGTCACCCCCTCGTTAGTCAGCTCTGACCATAAGCTAATCACCCTTAACATCCACATCCCACCCCCACCCCTCAGTAAAGAAACCACCATAAAAAACTTCTCCAAAGCCAACTTCGTGCTACTCAAGTCAGAAGTGACAAACTTCATGACACCTATGCAGACGGGAACTGAAAGTTCAACTGCTGAATCCTACACTAAGGCACTGTACGAGCACATCCACTCATGCATGAATCGTGCCATCCCAAATAGAACCAAAATGCTCTCATCCAAAAAAGGAAGCCAATCTGGTGGTCCCCTGCCATAAACAAACTTTACAACAAAAGGAAGAAACTTTTGCAAAAAAGAGGAAAATCCCAGGATGCAAAAAACTCCCTTACTAGCCTCAGTAAGAAACTGAGATGCCTCATAAAATCCTCCAAAGCTAGTTACGAAAATAAAATTGCCAAAGATTCCAAAGACAACCACAAAGCATTCTATAACTATGTCAAGAATCTAAATGGCAATGCTCAGATCTGCTCTGAGCTAAAACAGAATGGCATTAAATATACTGATCCGAAGGATATTGCCAATATCCTGGCAGATCGATTCAGTGCCAACTTCACCCCCTCTCACCCCCTAAATGGCCCATCTCAATACCGGAAGAATGCCAAATTCCAGTAATAACGGCCACACAGGTACAAAACGCACTCTCTAAAGCCAAGAATACAGCATCCATGGGACCAGATGACATCCCGGGCTGTGTACTACAGGAACTATAATATGAACTGGCACCTCACCTAAGTGTCATGTTTAATCATAGCCTCACCTCAGGTTTCATGCCCACTGAGTGGCGCAGAGCTACAGTTATCCCAATCCACAAGGGAGGATCCACCTTGGATCCAGGAAACTACCGTCCCATCAGTCTGACAAGCCTTATCTGCAAGGCCATGGAGCGTATTATCATGGAACTTATAAACAAAGACATTGGCAACCTTCAAACACTGGACCCCACCCAGTTTGGGTTTGTGAAGGGCCGATCTTGTCTCCTGAACCTGATTGACTTCTTTGAATCAGTCTCCAGAGCCATGGACAAGGGTAAGGTGGTCCACACAGCCTATCTAGACCTTGCCAAGGCCTTTGACACCATCCCCCACTCTGGAATCATAGATAAACTTACTAAGTTGGGCATTAATCCCTATGTCACCCAATGGGTTGCTAAATGGCTTACTGATAGAACCCACACTGTAAAAGTAGCCGACTCCAAATCCAGCTCCAGACAAGTAACAAGTGGAGTACCTCAGGGTTCAGTCCTGGGGCCGCTCTTGTTTGGCATCTACTTCTCTGAAGTACAGGTCAACACTAAGGGACTCTGGCTAACAAAGTTTGCAGATGATTGCAAACTGGGAGCCATTACTGAATCCCCAAATGATGTGGATACTCTACAAAAGGGCCTTACAGAAACAGATGCTTGGTGCCAGAGCCATGGGCTCAAGCTCAATGCCAAGAAATGTATTGTTATCCCCTTTGGGAAAAAACATGTATCCATGAATTACCATATAGGTGCAGTACACTAAACACAGAAAGTGTGATAAGAGACTTAGGGACACAGGTGGACAGTGGTCTCACCTTCGATAACCACATCGCCACAACAGTCAGGAAATCCTTCTATGTGGCACACCTCATCACGAAGGGCTTTTCATCCAGAAAAAAGGAGGTCATTGTCCCACTGTACTCATCCCTCATTAGACCCATTATAGAATACAACGCCCCATTTGGTATGTACCTCTCAAGACATCTGCAACAACTGGAAAGGCCTCAGAAATACCTCACTAAAAGAATCACAGGCCTAAAGCAGATGCCCTATGCTGACCGCCTTAAAAAACTCCAGCTATACTCTGTCGCATATCGTCTACTCAGAGGCGATCTCTGCTTAACATACAAGGCCATGTCAAACCCAGAGCTGTTGGACATGCTACACTTAAAGAAATCCCAATCCCTCAGAGCTACATGCTCCAATGATCTAAACCTTGTCATCACAATAAACAAAACATGCTGGAGGGATAGGTTCCTGACCCAGAGACTCCCCAGACTCTGGAATAGATTGCCCATACATGTCACGCAGAGTGCCTCTTTGGACCTCTTCAAGAGAACCTTGACGATTGGATGGGAGAAAGGAAATTCACCCCAGGGATCACATCAGTCGCCCTGCTAGACAAGGGTCCAGGAAAGTAAATAATGTGGGAAGAAATAGCCAGGGAATTGTTATGGCTAGGCTTGTATAGGCCCTAGGGCTGATAGCCTAGTACCAACCTATGAACCTATGAACCTATGAACCTATGATGATGCACTCCATAGCCTTACATATCAGACTCATCAGGCTAATGAGGCAATAATTCCCAGGGTCTGTATTCCTTCCCCCTTTATGGAGAAGGATGACTGTAGCAGTGTGCCATTCGGTAGGGTAGGGACAAAGCCTAAGGTGAGGCTGTGATTGAACAAGGCACACAGATGTGGTGCCAGTTCACTTTGTAGTTCATGTAGAACACATCCAGGGATATTGTTGGGTCCCATGGAAGCTGTATTCTTGGCCTTAGACAATGCAGCTTTAACATGTGCTGCAGTAATGCTGGGTGCCTGACATTCCTCTGGTATAGTGATTGGTCTTTTGGGGGGGTAAAGTTGGCACTGAATCTGTTGGCCATTATGTTGGCAATACCTGTTGGCTCAGTATAGGAGGTACCATTGTGCAGAAACTCAGAGCAAACCTGGGTATTGCCATGGAGATTATTGCTATAACTATAGAAAGCTTTGTGGTTGTTTTTAGTGTCTGCTGCAATTCTACATTCATAGCTGGCTTTAGAGGTTTTGATGTGGGATCTCAATGTTTTGTTGAGGCTAATAAGGGAGTGTTTCCAGTCTTGGGACTTCACCCTTTTCTGCCACAGTTTCTTCCTTCTGTTGTAGAGTTTATTAATGGAGAGGACCATCAGACTGGCTTCTATTTTTTGGACGAGAGTGTCTTGGTTCTGTTGGGTATGGCTAGTTCCATGCATTTATGTACATGTTCTTACAGTGCATTGGTGTATGATTCAGCAGTCATGCATCTATTTTCCATTGACATGGGTGCCATGAAGTTAGCCACCTCTGTTTTTAGGAGCCCAAAGTCAGCTTTGGAGAAGTTTTTCATTGTGGTTACCTTTGCGGGGGTGTGGGTGAGATGTAGATTTCCATGGTGATTAGTTTGTGGTCGGATCTAACCAGGGAGGAATTGACTATTGGTGTAGAGCAACGGTTGCCCATATTAGTAATAACCAGGTCAAAGATGTTGTTTCCTCTAGTGGGGGTAAGAATGAGTTGGTCCAGGGCATTGGAATTGATGAATTCCAGGAAGCGTTGGGCCAGTGTATTGGTGCATGAGTAGTTTTCCCAGTTGATGGAGGGGTAGTTGAAGTCACCTAGTATGAAAGTGATGGGTTGGACCCCAATAGTTTCCAGGGTACTTAGGAACGTGGAATGATAGTCTTGGGACATGGTTGGGGACCTATAGCAGGCTATGGCCTGAATCTCCATCTTACCCAATGTTAGTTGCACCTGAAGTATCTCAGATGCGTTATGCTGGGCTACTAGTCTGGAGGTATGGATAATTTTTATGAATATCAAGACACCACTGCCTTTGGAGCTTTGGTCCATGTTCTGGGGCTGAAAGGTGTGGAATGAGTTATAGCCTGGTAGCGCAGGGGTGCTTTCCACTGCTTTAAACCAGGTCTCCGTTACAGCACAAATATTGATGTTTTCCATTTTGAGAAGTGCTTTGAGCAAGTGCATCTTGAGATTTAGACTTCTAGCATTGAGCAGCATGACCCTCAGACTGCATTTATTTATAGCTGTTTTGGTGGTAATTTGGTCTTTCAAACATCGCCTAAAAAGGCACTATAGGGGTGGCAAGAGCCTTAGCCAGTATCAGGAAACCCAGGGGTGACAGATGCAAGCCATCTTTGGCAAAGCACTGAGTTCTGTCAATCATGTCATCCCAAGCAGACAGATACTGGATCTCCTTAGAATGACACCAGAAACTTAGCCAATTGTTGAAGTCAGTCATTTTCTGCTTGTACTGCGGTATCATTCTGGGTGATGGTAGGATGCTGCTCAGGGCTAGGGTCATACCTGCCTGGGCCACATAATCCGAGAGCTCCTCCATGTCTCTTTTCATGTAGTCCAGGGAGATGAGTCTCAGGTCATTCACACCCACATGGACAGTGACAGTCATACTTGTACTTGTTGTGGAGTGACCTGAGTGCGTGTGTTATGTGTTGGATTCTGGCACCTGATAGACAACTGACTGTTACCTTCTCCTTATTCAACCTAGTGAGTGGGTCATCAGTGTGCCTCACTATTGAGTCACCTATGATTAGTGTATTGGGCAAGCTGTTTTGCCTTAGGGGCTTAGGTTGAGGGGCACACTGTGTAGGTGAGCTATGTATCTTGTGGTGTGTGCTATATTGTGGTGGTCGAGTGCATTTCTGCCTTGGAAGTCTCTGCTGTTTGGGTAGATTTCTATTGAGAGCCTCCATGAAGGTGGGTGTGTGGTTTGTGTTTTTATGTGAGAGCTGTGATGGTGGGTGTTCTGGGAGGTTATGTGTTGCATATGGTGTGGTGCAGGTGTTGACCTTCTCCTCTTGACCAGCTATTCTGGTCTTGGCTTGAGAGTGCATGGCTTCCAATCTGAATATATAAGTGCATCTCTCACAAGTCTGAGTGTTAGGAGGTAAGATGACAGGGCTGTCTGTGTACATGAGGCAGTTGCTACACTGTCACAGAATGCCCAAGTTCACCAGGTTAATAGAAGAAAGCACAGGGAACTGACCTTTAGACATGCCAGAAGGGATGGTCATTATTACTAAGTACTGGAGCTGTTTTCTTATTTATTTTATTTTTTATTTAATATTTGTTGACCGGGAAAGTCCGACTAGGTTCCACAGAGCCTGTTTTCAGCAGAGGCTCGGGGAGAAATGCCCCAAATGCATGCCTTTGGAATGTGGGAGGAAACCGGAGTACCCGGAGGAAACTCACGCGAACACAGGGAGAACATGCAAACTCCACACAGAAGACACCCCAGCTGAGAATCGAACCGGAGAACCTCTTGCTGTGAGGCGACAACGTTAACCGCTGCACCACTGTGCTGCCCACGCTTATATTTTCCTTTTACAAGAAAAATGTCACTCAAGGTATCTGAGTCTGTACAGAGCACTGCCAAACACTTGAGGGGAAACTAATATGTAGACTCTGAAAATTTAAGGATGAAGTATTTAGGTAGATATTCTGAAGTTAGAAAGAAATCAAGCAGTACTTACTGAAAAATAAAGAATTAGCTTGTAAAGAATGATGAAAAGAGGGGAGTCGCATGAATGGCTACTGCCTGGCTACTACTAATGCTGGTCTCAGCACAACTTCACTGTGTTGGGATACAATACTCCTTTGCTTCTTCTCTCACCAGAAGCAAAATGGTAGCACCAGTCCCAAGAAGAGAAGCAGGCCACAGCCTGTTTGGTGATCCACAGTCTAGTCCCAGATAATGCAAGGGTCTTCAGGCTTATAGCCTTTTTTCTGGTAGATTCTTCGAATAGCAACCAGACCAATCAGGTACATTAAGCACAGACACTCACTCTCCAACCAGAAAGAGTCAGGAATCAATGCACTCTGCTCCTACTTTCACCAGGATCAGAATATAATAACAGATTCCAAGCTGTCACTTATAAAGCAGTTATTAAGCTTTCTGGTGATCAGCAGCCTACAGGAATTAATGTAACTGCACTCCTTCTCTCATCAGGAGAAAACAGAATCACTAATCCCAAGATGATTATTGAGAGGCAGAATGTGGGCTCTCCAATAACTGGTAGTCTTGCAATAGATGTCTAAAGGTAAGATGAAAAAATGGTTTATCCTAAACACTGCAGTGTGCACTAGAGGAGTTAGATGTAAAAGTATGTATTTTAAGTTTTACCTATCTAAAAAGTTAAGTTTTAATGGAGAGTCACTATTTTTAAAACAACAAGATAGATTGAAAGGGGTTGGTCACTTTTGTATTCTGGTACTATAGAATACAGTAAGATGGCCAATACATTTAAATAGATGAAGGGGAGTGATTTCACAAAATGATAATTTTGTGCTTACACCAGCCAGTAAAAGCAGAGAGGAAATTAGATATATGGTCAAATTAACATAAATGGCAGGCAACTAGAAAGACAGTGGTGTCTAAAAACACAAAAGTGACCGGGCCGGAGGGTGAGAAAAAATTATGTCTGACTCACAAGAGACAGAGCTGTGGTCTCTTTTCAAGTTTTAATATGCAGTTAAAAGCAGAATACAAGTAAAATACAATGTAAAGGAAACAAATCACAGTATACAAAATAGTGAAAGGCAATAAAGTAATTCAAAATACAACAAATAAAAAGCAAACTAACCTTTCCCTCACAGCAAACTGTAGCAGAGTCAGGGTAAGCCTTTCCAGTAAAGCTCTAAAATGTTTTATTTTACCCCTTATTTTTTAGCTATTTCCTTTGGGTCAGAATGGGCATTATTATTATTATTATTATTATTATTATTATTATTATTATTATTAACTAGCGCTAACATTGCTGGGTGTTAGTTCTTAACTTCATGATGCAGTTAAAGAAAGGTATGTAGTTATTTTTGGTTTCAGTTGCTCTTTTAAGTTCATATTCAGCATTGAGCTTCTTAATGATACCCTTTTCTTTGCTTATGTGGGCTCCTAAAGTGGGTAGAATGAGACCTCATATAAGCATTAAGTAATTTCTTTCTTTTGTTATAATGGGCATTCCACAACAAGAGGTTGTTTTTAAATTTTGTATTATATTTGGTACAATATCAGGCTGTCTTGTTAATGCAAAAATATAAGTGGAAGTAAAGGTCAAAGGTATAGATGGTGGGTTTAACAATGGGGATTTGCCAGAATATTACAGCAGAATTTATTTAACTCATCAAGTAATTGAAAAAGAGTTACTTTTGAGGAGTCTGTAAACAGTTATTTGTAGGTGAAGTGCCACCAGTTTTAAAGGAACAGGTCACTAATTTATAGTCTAATTTAACGATTGAAGGTGATACATATGAAGGTGCGCAAGAAGTAGCCATATTTGTAAGGACAAAATCAAGATCAAAATCAACCAAATACACAATATTATATTATATAAAAAAACACAGTGGTAAATCCATGTTGAATCAGCAAAATAAATGAATTACGAGGTAAAATAGTTGATGCACTATAACCATAAGAAAACTTACATACTTATATCTAAAAAAATCAAAACAAAGCCTCTTCTTCTAAAATTGAAGTTGTGGCTAATCTCATAAGGTGCATGTTCTAGGGAAAAAATGTTCTGTCTTATGTATAGATTTACAGACAAAATACAATGACATTCACATCTCTTTATATTGTCTGTGGCACAACAGGTAGCACACTTGCCTTTGGTGTAGAAAGCTGTGGGTTGTATTCCCACATCATTTAGAGTGACTTCTAGCACTGCAGTGCAGTATAGGAGGGGTGGTGTACTCCTGAATGTGCTGTCTTTTGGATGAGATGTTAAATTGAGGTCTCATCTGCTTGAGTTGTTGGTAGCTCAGGTGGATGTAAAAGATCCCATGGCAGCTATTGAAAAAAGAAGGGGAAGTTACATGATGCCCTGGTCATATTTCCACTAGTTGTATAAATACCACCTTGGGTGTCTCCTGACTAGAAGCTACTAGCCTAGTAGGGTGACCCAATCAACACAGAATATATAAATAAAATAATTTGATCATTTATCAAGAGTCAGATTTTGGCCAACCACCAAATGAAATTCTTCATACCACTGTTTGCTGAAAGTCATATATCTCAAAAAAATGTATCAGAAAAGTTTATCAAAAAAGTTCTTACCTAAAAGAAACAAACACACAGAAACTAAAATCAGAGAGTACCTGTGATTCTTATTCAGAGCACTTTCTACCAGATATAGATACCAAGTCAATACTTTCTTCCTTAAAAAAAGTTTCATTATAATGAACAGATGTAGGCAACCACTGATCACCTGAAGAAGCCCTTATGTGCAAAATGCAGCATGTGACACAGCATTGGACTGGAGTTATCCTACCTAGCAGAACTTTAAAAAAATACTGAGAAACAAAGAAGTGTAAGACAAGTTCCTGTGTACCAACACCAACTTGACATTCAAATTTGGGTAATATGAATCCCTTTTCAAAGGGATTATCCTAGTCTACCAAATGATAGCAAGAAACGTGAAGCTGTGCTTCTAAATTATGGAGTGGTAGACGTATCAGATAAGAAAATAGCCAAACCCACTAATTATTTCTCCAGTATATTCACTTTCTTCCTATGTCATTTTGTATAAGCTCCAAAAATGTGCTACCTGGGTTATTTTATCCAAAATTCTACACCGTTCTGCCTCAGTCATCCCCCTGTCATGTGATACCTGAAGCCTAAAATTCAGAAGCTGAAAATTGAACACCAGCAGCACTCAATCCAACACAAACCTCAAAATTTTGTCCAGTTTATGGGTAACTTAATAGTTCATAAGGTGTGCTGTAACAAATTCATGATCCATGAATGCTACCCTGAGTCTCCCAAACACACACACACACACACACACACACACACACACACACACACACACACACACACACACACACACACCAAATTCTGCATAGGATGGAAACAACAAGAACTAACAGAAGCCACAGTAACTTCCTTGTCAGCTTTCATCCCCCTCACAACAATAGTCATGCAGTGACCAAATAGTACAGGACTAAGTGGGTAGCCCTGACATACAACAAACAACATAGTGACACTCACATGAATATGACCATTAACCATGGGTCAAGGCTAAGAGTTGACATAAACATTCAAAACTCACTGTGTTACATTTAAGCCAAAACCATAAATAAGAAATATTATCAAAAAGGGAACTATGTACTTAATGATCAAAAGCTTTCGTAAATGCCCTGACTCCATAGACAAGCTTGCAATTCCATCCACACAAACCATTTGGTAAACAATTTCAGAAATCATAGAAGGTTTATTACATTTAGTATGGGAGCAAGACCCCTCTAAGACAGGAATTAACATGCCAACTGATCTTTGATAAGAAAGACAGAATTCATATTAAGCATGGCAATCAGTGTCCAGTTATAGACATCCACCTTAGGCCTTGTTTCCAAATAGATTTAATAACCGGTCATACACAAAATAATTGTGCCATATTCTATTAAGCCCTTAGCTAGAATACACAACTTCATTATTACTAATACATAACAGAAATCATTAATATGCATATTAATGTATGAATATAAACTCGAAAACACCTGAGATATTGTCATACTGGAAGCTAACGTATTTACAATACAAGTATAAACTACATTTACTACACAAGCTAAATCGATAACTATTTGAAATTTTGGGACACTCTTGAGCAAGTGTCAAAATATGGAGACAGACTGGCCAGAAGATCAGACTTAAAAGTCTGAGATGATATTTCTTGGAACATTCCCTTTTCTCTGAGGTTTGCCAATCTCAAAGATGGTTGTTGGGGGGGGGGGGGTTGCCCTCCCCTGCAAAAAGAAGTTTAAATGAGGAGTGATTTTCGAGATTCGCTCTTCTCCTGTGCTTTTGGTCTTTTTTTTTTTTTTTTTTTTTAGCTTGTCAGCACTCAGCATTTTGAGTGCAAACATTTCAATAGGACAGCCAGGAAATACTACTTTTACTATGAAAGGCCATGACATTTTTATGAAATAGTATGTATTCCTCCATGTTATTCCTAGAACAAGAAAAACAGTTTATTACCTTTTTTCAGAACTCTATCATGTTTCAAAATCCCACAGTTGTCTGAAATGGTTTTATTCACACAAAAGCTAGCTGTGGTGTGTTTGTTTACAATAAAATAGGTTGAGTAACATGGTGTTCCTTGTAACTTTGGCAACCTAATAAAAAGGCTTTTGTTTAAGGACAGGCAATATATTCAACATTGTGTGAGTCATTTCTACATTAGCATTTGAATAGCCATGAAAAACAAAAAGATCCATGTCTTTGGTTTATGATTAAAGGCCCTGCTCTCTAGAATGATTCCTTGAGACTGACCTGATTTGAGACAATACGAGTAGGAACTTGCAGTAGGTAGGTATAGCTATATCTCCTAGTTCTGATTAGTACTGCAGATGTTCACACACAGTTCTGGCACAATATGTCAGTCTGACTTAGTAAAGAGGCAAATATAACTTTGTGCATGTAAGTATCAAATATTACATTAAATCAATAACTGCTAAAAATTGTGAAAAAAAATCCTCTGTAATGGCATGATGGACTATTATTAAGGCAATGCATAAGGCATTTTGAGTGCAAAAGAAAATGAGTTCCTCTTCCCCGATGCTGTACGCAAATTAGCAGAGGAGACCCATGGAAATACCATGGCAACCATTACAGTGCAGAGAACATTTGCCATCAGACAGAAAAGTAGCTGAAGTGCAGAGCAGTCTGCATTTCCTATTGACATTTATACAGGAAATGCCCTAGTCTTTGTTGCTTTCTTCCAGAAGGTTAATTCAATTCCTTCAGCTTAAATCCAAGAAATTTTCCACTGTATTCCAGTGAATGTCCCATTGGCATTTAAATATGTCTAACAGATCAGTACTGTCTCCAGGATAACACTTCTTTATTATAACATCTTGCAAATCCAAAGCTATAGGCAAATATAATTTATGAGAGATTAAATATTTGTTTCAGACTCATTTCCTGATAGTTTTATTCATCACTTGCATTGCATGTAGTAAGATCTCTGTTTATTAAATTATATCTAATGAGTGCCTCGACATAAGAGAAAATTGTACTGTTAAATAAAATACAAAATAAACTGTGCTCCAAAATACAAATCTTACTTGGGACAGATATTCATACAAGATAACTGCAAAAACTTATTTTAAATAGTTTGTGGTATTTTGTCAAATAATGTAATCCCTGGGATTCAGTAAGGTTTTCTGCAAATGGGAAGCCTTAACACCAACATTTTCTCCCTCGCAGTAATCTGTTCTGATTCATATACCACCCTACCTCTGGGGTTTCCCACTAGCAGGAACATCAGCACAGAGCCCTACTATGAGCAGCTAATGCTAATTAGCCATGTGCTGTCCTCTCCTCCCAAAATTTCAGTGACTCCCAATTTATGCTGCAGAGTGATTCAGAGAATTGCTTGTCTGACTACATTTCCATGACGGGAGGAAAACATTAGCATCGTCATTCTGTCAAAAGATATCAGTATCCAATTCACTTAAATAGAAGCATTTGCTGACCAAGTAAGCTCATAGTAGATGTGGGTTATGTATGTGTGTGTGTGTGTGTGTGTGTGTGTGTGTGTGTGTGTGTGTGTGTGTGTGCGCGTGCGTGTGTGTGCATATGGCATGCATGTGCATGGGTGTCTGAAAGTGAGAGACAGAGTGTGTTTGTGTGCACGTGTGTGTGTGTGTGTGTGTGTGTGTGTGTGTGTGTGTGTGTGTGTGTGTGTGTGTGTGTGTATTCACTAGACAATCTCAAAATACTGAAATGTCGAATTTCAGTATTTCGAGACTGTATAGTCGAAATTCCACATACCCGAAAACCCACAATCGCGACCATACACACACACACACACACACACACACACACACACACACACACACACACACACACACACACACACGCACACACACCACCACACAAACACACATACACCTACTTAACTACACTACAACAAACAAAACAACACACACAAACACAACATAAGCTACAAACACACTTACCCTACCCTACCATACCTATAAGCAGGGGGACAAGCCCCTCTTCACTCCCCATGTGGGGGGGCTGCACCCCCCACACCCCCCTACTTATATATACTAACTCCCGGGTCGCACTAAACACACAAACACACAAAAATCACCACTACACACACTCACACACACTAAAATCCCTACTCAATACCCTTACGTAAACACCACTTACCTGAATCCCCAGCTAAATCCACAAACTGCACTGCACATCACAAACATGACACCATGACAGTAGAGTCAACATTTCTGCATTCGAGATAGTGCAGTTTCACGTAACTGCACTTTCGACTATTCAGTCTCGAAATACTGAAATTCGACATTTCAGTATTTCGAGATTGTCTAGTGAACCCATGTGTGCGCGTGTGTGTGCGTGTGTGTGTTTGTGTAGGAGGTGGGGTGCCTTTGCCAATGAGATGCATGGGCCACTACAGTAAACACTACTGCCGTTAACAGGTCTGACAGTACTAGTGTAAAAAAGAGAGATTCAGAGATATGCTAATGAGAGGATAATGAGGTATTTCTCATTATGGCCATAACTGTCACATAAACTGACCTCCCTGCAGTAGGCAGCACACAGGAGTGGTGACAATCATTCTGAATCCAAGGGGATATCTCCCTTAGCTGATGCCTTAAAAGTAATTGCTTCTGTATTATTTCTTGAAGTGCTGTTTACTGAAGATAGTATTACATTTTTGAAAATCTTAGCAATGAATTGGAAACATTTTTTTATTTCTTCTAAATCAACATTCTCATATATAGACATGCCCCGGGATTCATGAAGCCTAGAGCAAGGCCGGCGTTAGGCTTGCATCGACCATGCAGCGTGTAGATGGCACAGTAGTGCCAAATGCATATTAATGAAGGTGCGCTGCCGCCACAGCCACGTGCATAGGAAACGAGCGCGAGTGCATAGGGCGTGTCAAAGTGCCGCACAGAGGGGTGGAAATGTCAGCTGTCGACGTGCAACCTAAAATGATTGAATATAACAATTTGCCTGCAATAGTAATCACACCTGTCAGTGTCTGTGGATACTGAAACGTATGCAAAGCATGCAAGACAGTTCTTGCGAACACAAAATTAAGAAGCAAACACAAATGCACCGTAGGGAATATCGAGTCTCCATCCCTCGAACAAATGACATTGAAAACCATGTGCCCATATTCTAACGCAGTGTAGATAGTTATACCAAGTGGAAGTGAGATGCATCATGTTAGCGCGCTGCCAATAGCTACGTCTAGCCCAATGGTCAGGGTTACCAGCTGTCCCACATTGTGAGGGATAGTACACAGCTGGGCAGATGTGTCCATACCAAAACCATGATAAATGTAAATATCTAGCGACCGTATGACAGAATTATATCCCACAACGCATGTAATAGTCACATACAATAGATACGTCCGTATGTAACATACCACATGTGACAAGAAATAGAATAAGCAAGAAAACGAAACAGAAGGAGCATATAAACTGCTACAACAATAAGTTAACATGTAGGCAGAAATGAAAAGTATTATCCGTAATGCTGACCATGGGTATATGTTGTCCTGTAAAATCAGATATGTGTCCGGAATATATCCCATCCTGGACATTTGAAAAGGTAACACCATACCAATGGTCAGGGCAGTCGGCCACAATCCGCCCATATGCGATCCAAGCTGTACTTGTCAGGATGTGTCACAGTTGAACGGGTATTACACGGGTGTACCAACCATGTCTGCAGTCTCAGTGGCACAGCAGTTAGCACATTCACCTTTAATGCAGTAGGTTGTGGGTTCTATTCCCACACCAGATACATTGATATTTAACACTAGTATAAGGAAAGTGTTGCACTCCTGAGTGGATGAGACATTAAAGTGAGGTATCTTTAAAATAAATAGGACATGCTGGAGGGACAGATTCATAAATAAATAGGACATGCTGGAGGGACAGATTCATAACCCAGAGGCTCCCTTCACTCTGGAATAAAATCCCAGTCCAGGTTAGGCAGAGTCCCTCATTGACTCTCTTTAAGAGGAATCTTGATGAGTGGATGGGAGATCGTAGGGTTACCCTGGGTATCACTTCTGTGTCACTGTTAGACAGAGGCACAGTATACTAACCTCAAAAAAGGGCATAGCAAAATTAATTTAAAATGGGTGGCGAAAGCCAAACACACTCTGGCTAGACTTATAAATGCCCTAGGGCAGATAGCCTAGTATGAACCTATGAACCTATGAACCTATGTAATGAAAGTTAAGTATGGGCGTGTACCTATGTGCGTGATGTACAGCATGTGGAAGGTGAAACATGCCAGGGTAGTCCACACAACCATACAGGTACCTGACATATGTAGTATATGCAATGTGTTCCCTTGACCGTGTCATGGGCCATCAACCAAAGAAGTGATGGATGGAGTGTCAGGAATATGTGTGTGTGTGGGGGGTGGGTAATGGTATAATCCACAAAGGCAAGACTGTGTTGGATGCAGAATAGGTGAACTGGAGGTGTATGAGGGATCAGCGGGTGAATCAGAAAGAAACACAAAGAACAAGTATACACATCTGCAATACAACCTGACAGGCCATACTGTAGAACACAATCACACAAACATATGAATATTAAAATGTGCGATACAAATGTACAGAAACGTCACCGGCACATACCCACAGAATGGTCTGGAGGGAACCAGCCCATTCAAATGCAACACACCTGGATGCATAATTGAATACCCATCATCCCCTCCACAGCACACAACCCGCCTCCATACCTGAACGTCCACCAAATCCAGCCATACTTGGCCTACTAGCTTGGCGCAGCCATATCTACACATAGTGACCACTACTCATATGTAGTAGGCAGTGTCACCCTAGGCAGTTTCATGATTGCAAACTATGTATCCCTTGCATGTAAAACCCCAACACATTTTCGTAAAGCCAAAAGAATGGATGGTATTGGCCTTGTTCAATTTTTGGATATCCCTCATGGGATAAGTAACCTGTGTAAACATCAGACTGGGTATCAGGACATGATGTCCAGACCTCTAGACATCCGGACACAAGTTGAATGTGCAGTAGTGGTGCACAAGACTGTCCAGCCCTAGACGGTCATGCAGAACCTACTACCCAGGATCAAACACCTGCCCATGACGCACGTCTCCCCACATGAATAATCGAGAGAATATATTGTACACATTCGCATAGTGGCACTTGGTAATAGGGTGATTAAGGCGCTGACGTAAACAGGGTACCTCCTGACCCACTGTGTGAGGGACAGTCACTGTTTGGGTAGGGGTGTCCTGACCAACAATGATACAATGGCAAATGTCCTGTGATTGTAGGAAATAACTATGTACCATACTTCATGTAACAGTTGCCTAAAGCAGTCATGTCTGGATACAAAATACATAATTCGTACAAGAAACAGACTAAGAAACTAAAGTGCTAAAGGAATTGGCTCTCAGCTAGGAAAATATTGAATGTTCTGAACCCTGCACTGACCGTGGGTATGTGTTGGCCTAAACAATCTGGTGTCTCCAGAATATATCCCATCCTGTACATATAAAAATGTGGCAAACCTACCAATGGTCAGAACATTCGCACAATAACTGGCCAGCCTCTTAATCACTCACAAAGCCAGTGACCTTTGGAGGAAAGGTGTTGAATGAGAATGACTAATGACAAGAATTAAGAGTAATAGATGCATTTAACTGCAGAAAATAAGTAGTAATACAAATCTGTCAACACGTTCCAAGTTAATAGTACTAATATTGTAGAAGTGCCCATGATTGTCCCTGATTTGTC
>NC_056726.1:361711573-361801573 GCF_019279795.1 Protopterus annectens | reverse complement strand
ACTGTTACGCATGTTGTCGACTGACATTACCATCATACAGTCATGTGTGTGAGCATGCCAAGTATGGTCAACTGGATCGCATGTGTCACATGTCCAGATAGTCAGTACTGCGGTGCCGACCCCTGCATTCTACACCGACAGGTGGTATGCTGAGTCTGCAGGGTAGCTAATGGTCATGTGGCATTGACAGTTGCTACATTTCTGCATAGCGTGGGGGGACATCCAACCGCATCCACAGTCCTACACAGCACAGGGGGTGGCACACATGACTCTCACATGTGTACGTTGGAAAGGGAGCACAGCTGACAGTTGTACACATTTGCCACTACTGTACTGGTATGCCAGGTACTCCATGTCAGTGTGTGGACCTACCTAAATTGCTGGTTGGAGGCATACCAGTGTACGTCAGATCCTAGCTTTAATTACCAGCATAGTGGTGTCGGATGTCCTAGCTTTCACAACCTACATCCAACTGCCTGGCCTGCTGTAGTCTGTGTGTGTCTGTGGGGGTTTGGGTCATTCATTGGGCATATCCAGAGGCCATTGTATATCATTTGTCTGTATTGGTCTACACCTGTCCAGCTGTATGGAATGTGTGTGGGCTGTATGGACACACATGATGTTCAGCCCATAACCTGCAGTGGGTTAGGACACCCTGTGTACTACCAGCTACTATTGTGACCCCGGTATGTGCTACAGATGTCATGGTGCCACTATGGACATGTACTGTCTGCTGCCCTAACATTCGGCCACCAAATTCTCTTGTACGCTCACATCCATACCATAGCAATGGGTAAATACACATTCTGATACAACTGCCAATTGTTAGGTCGATAGACGTACCTTGGGGGTGTTCCTGACCTGAGGACGGTGCTTGAGGGCTGCCTATGTCAGATGCACACAGTGCACTTCCTATACATGGCTGAGCACAGGTAGTGTCATGTTTGGCATCCATTGTACTGTGTGTGAGTCAGAGAGGGTGAAATCCCTGGGTACCTACTGTGTCAGTGCATATGCCTTGTGTTGCCTCTTTGCCAAGGGCAGGTCATACTGTGCATGGCCCTTTCGCCTACTGGGCCCAGCTCAGGTAGTTCCTCTTCCAAGTCACACTGTGCCTATACAGGCCTTGGCAGTGGTGGTGGGCCGTGTGGCCCTGCCCCATGCTGTTCCTGCTGCAACTGTTACTGCAGGATCAGATTGTGTAGCATAGCAAATACCATAACAATTTTTGTGCATGTAGCTAGTGAATACTGCAGGGCTCCACCGGATGTGTCCAGATACCAGAACCGTGACCTGAGCATCCCAAACACATGCTCAATTATATGTCTTGCTTGTGCATCTGCCTCATTATGTTGTGATTGTTCAGGTGTGTGTGCATTGCTGATGGGTGTCATCAGCCACGACTCCAGTGGTTACCCAGCATCCCCCACTAGGAGACTGTAGGGGATGTCCATATTGGCAAAGGTGTGGTACAGCTGCATCAGATGCCATATATCGGAATCGTCATAGCTTCCAGGACAGACAGCACACACATTCAGATGAACCACAGCTGAATGAAATGTATTCAAAATAGAACCACGAATGGAAGGCAATTCCAATATATTATAATAGAATTTATTAAAAACAAATGCACACAAAATTTTCTCTCTAGTGCCTCGGCAACACTTGCCTTTAACAGAGTAAACCTTGCTGAATCACAAACAATTACTTATATATTACCACACATTTATCCAATTAATCAATTAAATAAATAAGTGACTACTTCATTTCATAATAAAAGCCTAAAAAATTTTACTAAACAAAGCTTTTCCATACACATTCTTGATTTAATCCTATAGGGCTCGTGTTAAATTTTAAAATAATAAAAGCCTCCTTTTTTCTTAATATATATTTTATTTGTTGTTCACTCATAAATATATTGCTTTTAATGTCATCTAACACTGTCACTTGTAGCCCATCAGGATTACCATTGTGATACTCATTAAAATGTGTTGCTATGGGACTAGTCTGTTTATTAATTTTATTATCCCTAACATGTTCCTTTACTCTACAAGAAAACTGTCTCTTAGTTTCTCCTACATAAAAATGATTACATGGACACCTAAGTCCATATATAACCTTCTCCGTCCTACAATTAAAAATACCTTTAATCTGAAAATTAATGCCATTAATTTTAATACATTCTCTACTAATATATTTACATATACTACATTTTCCACAGGCAAATGTACCTTGTTCATCCATTATTTTTCTAAGAGTTATATTTGGCATCTTAAATTTACTGCACACATTCAGTTTAATGCCCCGGCCATTGCATATGGCCTAGCTGTTGGAGGGTATGCCCCTGCAGTTAATGTAGGCCCTACCCCACTCACCGGGTGGTGCTTTGATGCGTACATGTGTGCAGGCTATAGCACCCAGTACCCCAGGGTAGTCAGCCATGTGGTGGAAGAGATGCATATTGCTGGTCTACTAATCACGTGTGTTGAGGACATATATGTGCTCACTAGCATGTGTTCACATGGTGTCTGTGAACTGGTGCAATACTCTGGATGCAGATGCCTGTGAGATCCCCATGATATCCCCAGTTGTGCTTTGGGAGGTACCTGTGGCTAGTATACCTAGGCCAACACATAACATGGTATCCACTGTGATGGGTTTCCCTCGGCCTGTTTGATGTGTCAGGTGTGGCAGGCACAGGTCAACAAGCCACTGTAAGAGGTCTCTGTCCACCTCAAAGCGCTCCACTATCCCCAGCTCATGTAGCCCCTGGTAAGTCACCCTGGGTCTTTAAAGTCTTATGTCACCCCAGTAAGGGTTGTTCGGTAGCATACACATCCTCACTGCCCTCAGCCTCCTGCACATGTTGGTCTATGTTGCCTGCTGCAGCCCTTCTCATTTGGTTGGACTGTGTTGTGAAATGTCCTCGCATGTATACACCGGTGGTGTAGAGTGTGGAAGAAACCTGTGTGTATGCTGCTTGCTCACATTACCGTAGTGTTCTGGTGTGGGCTGGCCATGTCATCTGCTGATTGTGCTGATCATCACCTGTTTGTGCAGCCTGTTCACCCTGACTACCCCACTACTGCTTTTGTCCCTCCCAATGTCACCAGACAGGTATAGACACACCCCTAGCTTAGGCGTGCTAAGGCCGGAGCACTCCTGAGGCACAGGTCTCCAATGTACGTACGGTATACCTGACCCCCCTCCCATGCTTTCATCTATATTCGAGCCCTGCACCCAGCTATCTACATACATACACTCCAGGGATCTGCATCACACCTTGGGGATAAATGGGATACACTATTGTCAACCTCATCTGCATAGTATAGTCTTCTAATGCATAGTTATATGACCCATACTGAACCTCCAAATTAATAACCACTGCTTACTGTTGCTCAGATCCGTACACAACTGGTTACAGGTGCCTTACTATCACCGTATTCGATGTCCCATGGTCTTCCCAGCAACATAGTAACCGGTGTCTATACGACTAGAACCTGGGACCCTGCACACCACAGACAATGTGCTTTACCACTACGCCATGGCAGATATACATATATCCGAGGTGATCATGTACAGATCATCCAGCACAAACATTCAGTAGTGCTAATGTCCACATACATATATGTATATATCTATGTCTATCTATCTATATCTACATATATTATATATATTAAATACATACTTATATATATATATATATATATATATATATATATATATATATATATATAGATATATATACATACATACACACACATATACATATACACACATACGTAGATATTGTATTTATATCACAACGGCGGAACACATGACACCAAAGCATTAGACAGGAATGAAAAGGAAACTACATGTGCCACCTGCATTATGTAGTGTTGTTACTATCAAGGCAAGTGTGTTTCCTTGCATCACATGGGTCAGACTGTATTAAGGGTAAGAGTAGGGCTGCTGACATTTACTCACCAGACCTACTGGCGAATGTATGTGTTGACAACCCAGTGTCTTGGCCGATTATGTGAGCTGTGGACACTATATAGGAAAGCAACAAAACACACTCAACACATCCTGAAGCTAGCCACCCACAGACACCAACACATAGGGTATGACTGCCAAACACACACACCTGCTATGCCTTGGAATTGAGCACTTACCTGTGTATTCTACTACACTACAGCATTATGCAGTAACAGAACATGCTACCGAGATTTCTGGATCACAGCACTCCCAGAGGCATACTTCTAGGTGAGTGACATCATCAGCAAAGGCAAAGATGCCGCTAGGGAGTGTATGGAGAGTGAGCTGTCTAAAAACATCATTCTATCCCCAGGCAGTTGGAAATACACACACACGGCAGGGCTGGGATTCGAACATAGAACTGACTACCTGGCTACCGTATCACACTACAGCATTACGCAGTTACAGAACGCGCTACCGAGATTACTGGATCACAACACTCCCAGAGGCATACTTCTAGGTGGGTACATCATCAGCAAAGGCAAAGAAGCCGATAAGGAGTGTAAGCTGTCTAAAAACATTACTCTGTCCCCAGGCAGCTGGAAACACACACACACGGCAGGGCTGGGATTAGAACATAGACCTGACTACCTTATCACACTACAGCATTTCGCAGTTACAGAATGCGCTACCGAGATTACTGGTTCACAGCACTCCCAGAGGCATACTTCTAGGTGGGTGACATCATCAGCAAAGGCAAAGATGCCGATAGGGAGTGTATGGAGAGTGAGCTGTCTAAAAACATTATTCTGTCCCCAGGCAGCTGGAAACACACACACACGGCAGGGCTGAGATTAAAACATAGAACTGACTACCTGATCACACTACAGCATTACGCATTTACAGAACGCGCTACTGAGATTACTAGATCACAGCACTCCCAGAGGCATAATTCTAGGTGGGTGACATCATCAGCAAAGGCAAAGATGCCGATAGGGAGTGCACGTAGAGTGAGCTGTCTAAAAACATTATTCTGTCCCCAGGCAGCTGGAAACACACACACACAGCAGGGCTGAGATTAAAACATAGAACTGACTACCTGATCACACTACAGCATTACACATTTACAGAACGTGCTACTGAGATTACTAGATCACAGCAATCCCAGAGGCCTACTTCTAGGTAGGTGACATCATCAGCAAAGGCAAAGACACTGATAGGGATTGTATGGAGTGTGATCAGTCTAAAAGCATATTAGTGTCCCAAGGCAGACGGAGATGAACACACGGCAGTGGTGTGAGCAGGACAACTGGCTATCTATGGAGCACTAGTACAACACTACATAGATACGAGATGTGCCACAGACAGTACACCTTTCAAGACAGTCAATATGACCTTCTAGGAATGCAGACATCAACATGGATGCTGGCAGTTATGGTGTACATACCTGTAAACCAGTGTGTTAAATTTAGGAATCCATCCTGAAGTGGGGTATGACCAACTGATGCTTGGATGACCACTATCGCTATACATGATAACAATGGTCATGCCCATACACAGGGGCACACAACCGACACAAGGTGTCACTGGGCATGCTCACACACTTAGTAGCACACGTCAGTCTGGAATGCACTATGCGTCCATCTACAAAATGGCTTACTGGCCATGCTCACACACTTAGTAGCAAAGGGCTGTCTTGTATGCACACAGATTCAAAACAGGGAAGGGCACAGTGTGTTGATAGTCATCATTGTTAGCATGAACGCTGTACGACATATGTCTGACACCGATCTTCTACACAACATCTGCTGCTGTCCATCACCTTAGCTGTACCAATCTAAACCTGGCACACTAATACCACCCATGGCGTTGTCCTGGCAGCAGTGAGTACTTTGCACATGTAGTACCATACATAGACGAAGAACCTGAGACCAGGTAAACACCCTGACACCTACAGGACAACTGCACTGTATGTGTACGCTAAATAGTGCTAGATGTGTAGGGTTCGTAATCATAGCTGCTAATCTAGATCCAACAATGGGGAATACTGACATCTGTGCAGTGAGGAACACCTGGCATAAGGCTCAGTTGTGCACAATAGCACTACCACTGTATACCTCAGATACAGACATGTGGGCCATAAGACCGTTACGGACCGCTCCAGGTGTTAGTGTCCCCACGTATATGAAGGCCACTCACATGTACTGACCAGTACACTCTCAAAAGCCATCACAGATGTGTCAGGTGCAGATCACAGTGGTAAATACCACACTGTAGTATGTAGCCCTCATACATCACCGTGTCCTTGGACCAGCAACACACATCCATACATTAGCACAACACCATGTTACTCATGACCAGTAGACTGTACCTAGCTGTACAGCAACTGTGCAGACTACCCATGTACTGACAGGGTTCCATCATGTGTTATGCAATGCACTGATACCACTATTCATAACCAGGTCATCTGTACACATAACAGGGGCCCTGGGTCTTATACAGCTGTAACAGATAACTGTTGCTGTACACCAGGCAACACACCCATGTTTGGATGTGACATACATGTAACCACCATGGATATGTACATGCCCCCCACACACACACAACACATATGTACATAGCATAGCTAATGCTGTCCTTCGTGCAGACATGTGGCTACAGCGATTACAAGCATGCACATGGAAGGTAGGTCCATGGCTGTTCAATGCTAGCAGTACATAAGGCAGCAATGTTGACTGAGTTAACATTCCCTCTGTACTGGTTACCCATGACAACTATCATAGCATACAACAGTCCATTGTCATGTATGTCACACATGTTCTCCAGTTGCAATGCATACAAACATGACTACATGACAGGAATGTAGGACCTATACATATGTACATGTAGTGGTGTGCATTCAGCTACCATGCATGAGCAGTAGCTGATGTTTGCAGTTTATCTGTGTCCGACTACAACGTGCAGTTGCAATGCGGTCCCATCATTGACACCTGTATATGGTGAAATACTGACAATACGGTAAGATGTACATCAGGTATGGATGGATGTGTGTACATAAAGTTGTGGGCCACCTTTGCAGGTGGATGTTTGCTGAAGACAGCTCACAGGTGTGTCACAAGCCATCCTACCATAACATGTGCAAACAGTAAGCTATATTTCCGGTAATTGAAGGTGAAGATATACAACCTACACAGCAGTCAGGGTGTCACTGACATGTAAAGCGGTTGACACCTGTAACACTTACGTCCTCCCGTGTGCATATAGCAGCACACTTGCCAAAGATAGTGTCGGTACACATTGTAATGTGGGCAATACTGCTGCATGTCTGTCAGACATATCACCCATATATGCCACGCATGGTGGGGAATACATCCCAATTGTTACCCACCCCTGTACACTGTTGTAGACATCTGTACATACTGCAGTGTAGACAGCAAGACATAGGCAGGGGTGGTGTGTGTATCACACATGTTAGCTATCTGTATGTGCATGACATGTGGACTCCAGTGTGTGTATGTGTATGTATGTATGGCTGTCTGATGCATGGAGTGAGGATGTATGCTACCATTGAGAACAGATAGGGCCCCTAACCCCTCAAGGTGATGCAATTTACTACCCTGTTGATGCCATCAGTCTTACGCATTACTGACTACCTGTACATGTTCATTCTCTGTGTCGCGTCATGTGGGTGCACAGTACTGTAATGTTGATTAGTACATAGGCAGGGGTCCTCACTTCAACACTATCAAGTGTGTGTTAGAGTGTCATTGACCCCGTGGGTGTGGGCGTGTTACTGTGTGTGTCTGTGTATGTCTGTGTGTGTTTACATCCTGTAATGTGACAGTGTTATACTGCTACACAGTGAGTCCTCATGCTATCAACTGGTCCCCACCCTTGACATCAGCTAGACTGCTGTGTAAACCCCCCCGCACCATGTAGCTGTACCTCTGAAGTCACATGGTATGGATGTCCCGTCCCTAGCCACCATAGCCTAGTACACAGCTCACATGCTCCTGGATCAGTAGGTGTGTAGAGATCTATGGAATGTCAGCCTTACTAACAGTGAGGTAGAGGCTACGTATAGCATGCTGATATTGCCATCCATGCCTGTGTGTACTCCACATTTACACATGTGAGACTGGAAACACTGGTACTTAATGGCACATGCAATTACACCTGAAGGAGGGAAGCAGGGCATCCTTACCAACATGCTGTTACTGTTGTTACCAAGGCACATACTGTGAACATAAAACAATACATTCTAACCGCAAACACTGTCACGTAATGGCACATGCAAATAGACCTTCAGGAGGGATGCAGGGCATCATTACCAACATGCTGTGACTGTTGTTACCAAGACACATACTGAGAACATAAAACAATGCAGTCTAACCCTGTACTACATGGTATGTCTGCTGCTTGCCAACAGTACACAACAATTGTAATATACAACTATCTCACTATTCTGTTCACCCTGTGCATCAGACCATATGAGCATGTCCCTGCACCAATGGTGTGGATGACAGGGATGCGGCACAGGCATCATCATATGCACAGGGTGATAATGTTTGCCAGGGACCTAGGCTGCACTAGTGGATGACATCATGTGTGTGGGTTAGGGACTGTAATCTACTTGGACTGTGTGGTTATTATGAATGAGGGTGTTGGTGCCCTACAGATGTTTCTGGTGTATGCGTGTATGTGTGCACACAGTTCTGCCATGTATCCGGCCTACAGAGGGGTATTGTTGACAGCTCCAGATTGTACAGACCAGGATGTACAGCTCACTGTGTCCGTCCATGGCTACGTGACTTGTGCCTGCCAGGGGTTGCACGGGTACTACCAGACAGAGGTACAGAATGGGTACTGTCAGATGACACATGTCCACTGGAACCATGCCCCCACTGGGACCATCCAGGGCCACGTCCACGTGGCCTGGTGTGGACAGCACAGCGCCAGCTGCACTGCTGCTGCTACCGGCACTATGGGAGCGGCCATGTGAGGTAGCTCATTCGCATAGACCTGCACCAGGTGGTGTAGCTGGCCTACGTCCACGTGGCCTATGCCTCACTCCTACCAGATGTTCCAGCACAGACAGCTCACGTTCACGGATTGACATGCCATGATCTAGGATTCCAACCATGTCACCCAATCGCCTGTCCAAAACGTCGGCAATCTGCTGTTGAGCATTTGCCAATGCCTGGATGTTTTCATTTAAAGAATGGATAGCAGCCCTCTGAAGTTTCTGCCCTTCTCTGTTCTGCTGTTCAGCACATGCCTGTGCCACCATTACAGTCTGAAACATGTCTGGTGACACCAGCTGCTGTGCTCTGTTGTGCAGGTGCAAGTCAGCCAGGGGTCTTCCTACGAGCAGCACTGGCCATATGCCTGTGTGGTGCATCTGCAGTCAGTTCACTGACGCCATGGTGTGATGATACACCTTCCGTAGCCACCACACATTCCTGTTCTGAGCTAACACACAGTAACTGTCCTTCCTCTATGGCCACTGGTGATGGGGTATGTGTTGGCATGAAAACTGTGTGTGGGGAAGAGGGGGATATAGGTGGAATGGCAACCAAAGGCACAGATTCAGTCCCTGACAACCCTGCCTGTACCTCAAGCATATGTTCATCACTGCTAGAGTCTGTGGGGACACTAACATCAGATGGACCACAGGAGGGCAACGCACCTACATCACCTGTGAAGGCAAACAAAGACTCTACATTACAATAGAGACACACACACAGACACACACACAGACACACACAGACAACCATGCATGTGATATGACAGAAGGCATGCAGCATGCATGTGATACAGCAGACGGCATGCAGCTCAGACATTAACAGTGTTAGATTACATCCCTGGGTTGCACGCAACAGCAAGCATGTGTCATAGCAGAAGCCATGCATTTCACACAATCATGGTAGTAAGCATGCATCCCTGTGATACACCATGTGGACCAGCACAGGTTAACAGTACACATGGCTGATGTGAGGCATATGTCCTTGATATTAACATGTAGTATGACATGTAATCTGCTGATGTGTGCAGTGACATGCATACATGTTTGACACAATGGTGTCCTGACACATGCACAGCGGTGTAATGGTGTCACATTGCAGTGTTGTCTGTATGCCCTATAGATAGAATGCACTTTTAGCAGATGTGTATGACCATTGAGGGTGGTATGAGGCATCTATATTGCTATACAGTGTGAAGTACAGACACAGTGCCATTGCATGGAATCATGAGGCATCTCTATTGCTATACAGTGTGGAATACACATACAGTGCATAGCCATGACTGCGTGCATACACAATACAGACATACTGTGGATTGTGACCCATGTCGCTGAGGTGTATACGCACTAAACCATGCTGTGTCATGTGTAACAGGTCACTGGACGACATACCAATGACACCCCTGCACAACTGCTAACATGTCTTAGCTGCCTGTCAACCATGTCCACACATGGCAGACTGCTCAATACATCATGTTCCACATGACATTTATGCACCACACACATGAGGTGCATGGCTGACAGTGATGTCCAATAGCAGCAAGGGAAATGTATGGTATCTCTGGCCTGATGTGGTGTCTCCATATGTATGTGGAAGCTGTACAGGTGATGCTGTGACACAGTCATGACGTGCAACACATTGTATGTGGTCAAATTAAGTGACACCTCTACAAGCTGTGCATAGGCTGTTAGGATGTCCAGTGTTCCACATCTACTATATAACCATTCAACAAAGGCTATAGTTGGACCATGTGTAGACAATGTGCAACAGGGTGTACACACATACACATCACATCTACTGTGTGTTACTACATGTCTCTGGCCATCCCCCATGGCCATGTGTGAACATGTGTTGGCCAGATGTGTGTGATGGCCATCTATGTCACATGTCTGTGTTGTCCCATATGACATACACCCATAGATGTCAGATACTCCAGTGTCCACAGGGTAATACAGACAAAGAGTTGTATGTTTGGTATGTGGGGTATTTTTATGGGATAGTGTGACAATGTTGCAGCCGGACCACTACATGTCTGGGACATGTCAGCTGGCACTGTGTAGTACTGTTTGTGTACTCAACATGTATTGTTCTGATGTATAGTACATATTCCTACATTGAACAACACCTCCACCATTGTATGGACAGCTGTCCACACATCTAGCAATGACAGTTACTGTGGGTTCATGTTGTTGTTTCATTTGGTTTTTATATATTGCACATGGGTAGCCAGTGTGATTGATGAAAGCTGTGACCTGTATATCATGACTGGACCATACATTATGTGTACATGTGTTAACTGGCCACATGGCAAATAGATCTGTGCATTCACATGCCTGATACTGATAACTGTCTAACCTGCAATGGACTGCTGTCTCTGCGGCATGCCAGAGGTACCTGTATAGGGGTGACACAGCAGTTAAATCATTATCCATGACTGTATGACAGCTACAGGGTGCACTTTGCATGTTAACACTTTCGCCAGTACAATAGCATATACTATGGAGTATGCACATGTGTGCATACACAGGGTAGCATACTATAGTATGCCGCATGTGTGTAAACATACCCTGCATATGATGTTACATTACATAGTGTACAGTGACACATGCGACTAAATGGGATATAATATTTATATGTGCAGTAGTGACTTACCAGGCAACTCCAGGCTCCGTGGTTGGGGGACACCCACCTCCACGATGGCAGCTAGAGTTTGTGGATGCTGTTCTGATGGGGTCCTCAGGCTGGCCAGTAGCTCCTTGGTAGGTGTGAGTGGGGGCTGGGTTGGTGGCCCACCACCTGTTCTACCTTGTTCCCTGGCAATTGCACTGGCACGCTGTTTTGCATGTCGGATCAGGTCTGTGCAGTGTCTGCACACCTGCTGGTAGATGCGGTTATGGCCACCCACATCATTGACCTTCCTGCAAAGTTCCTGCCACAGGTTGTCATCCTGCTGGGCATGCTGTGGCACATGGCTGAACAGTACCTCATAGTTATCATGGAGGTATGGTATGAGGGCATCATCCTCCAAGCGGCTATATGCCGGCAGTCGTGATCGAGGCATTATCTGTAAGACATAATGATGGAGACAGGTCACAGCTTCTTAGAGATGCACAGAGATACAGATGCACATTCATGTGTATTACATTTAGAACTTATGAACAGTTGTCTTTGCAAATCGTCATGGCACTCACATGACTGACATGTTTGTTTCACACACATGTAACACCCGATTGGGATTGGATATTATCACCATATACGTGTGTCACCTCATTACATTGCTCATACTCCATTTGAATGCTGTCATGATGTGGGCATGTCTGTTTGCCTGTACTGGTGTTCCTACCTATCAGCACATGCCTGGATGTGTGCACATTAATGCTGTTGACCTTGATGCTGTGTATATGTCACATATCATCACATACACTGCATTCACGGAAATGGGCAGTGACAGTGCAGACATGCACACAGAAACCTTTACAAGCATGTGTTTTGCCATATACATCTACACGGCACTGTACAACAGTTCAACATCCTGCCACGTAGCGCCGGTTTTGCACATGTGATACACATGGTACAATGGCTTGCCGGATGGTATTTGCAGGGATGGCTAGCAACTATAGCATGTACAGCCAAGATCATGTAGTAGTGTGTATGCCCTGGGCCATGTATGGGCATAGGATGTCAGGTTTTCTAGCTGTATCCGACAGCCATGTTCCCGGCGACAGGTGAATCAGTGCCACATTATTGATCCAGACAGTCACTGATACATCTACCATCCGGTCATCGCACCATGTATGACAGAGATGACATGTGCAGCTTTGCTGGACAGGGTTGCATGGTATGGCAGGTGTATGTCACATGTATGGCACAGGGATCTGTCCAGCATGTGGTGACTCTTGTACTAGGACGATGGCTGTCCATGACGTATGTCTTTCAGATCAGGATATGAACGTGTACCATGTCCAATATCACAGTGTTACACATGTCTTTATGCAGGGTAGGCAGCATGCTGCATAGTGGAGATAAGCATTGTGAAGGCTGGTGACGCCCATCCAAGCATGGCCAATACCCCTTAAAGGTGATATGTGATCTGATATTGGTCACGTGAGTGCTGAGTATGGCTGTCCAATGATCTCCATGCTCATGGATGGCACCCTGTCATGATGTGGGTTGCCTCTTATGACTACCTAATAGGCCTGGTGATGTCACTAGCTCAGGGAGGTAAACTGCACATGACTATCCCTTACACACAGTGTCCATAATGTTGACCACTGCTGACGTAGTAGTTAATGGGTACAGGGTTATTAACATAGCGGTGACAATGCAATAAGCAGCTGTCAGATTTTGCACATATGACACGCACCTCACCCACAAAGCCCATGCTGTATGTTGTCCACAACACTGAGTCAGCTATTGCTCCTAGGTCATGGCCATTCACATTCTCACATATGCAGATGCCACCCATTTGTCTGTGTGGTATGGGCTAAAATGACAGGGGAGTACAACACATTAACCCTGTTTTACTGTTGCTGCCACTGGTGTGCTATGCACATGTCACTCAGACACCTTTTGTAGTGTTGCTTCTGTGAACAGGCCACTGGTAGAACACTCCTGTGACATACGATGGTACATGTAGTATACTGAGTGTAGGTGGAACACAGTATGGGTGATGATGTCCTCTGACCTGTCACAGGTATGCTATGCAGTGTGTATTCATCGGTACTGTCATCTACATCTGCACTGCTAACAACATCTACGTTGATTAAGGTTCCTAGGTTTTCAGACCATACTCAGCAGGGTAGTAGTGCTGTGCCTCCTGTTATGAGTGGCGTCTCCACTTTGTGGGTTGTGATAACTGTTAGTGTGATCCATTCTGTATTTTCACAGACTGCCATGAACCTATGTTTTACATGGCAGTGTATGTGTAGAGCCAACTATTTTGCCATATGTGTATTATACGACCAGGAATTTGGACAGGTCACATGCAGCCAGAGTGTACCTTGTACCATCATAGTTATGGTTACAGGGGCTCTGTCTTGTTCATGGATATGTGATTGTGTATCTATTCGGGGGGCAGTGAGTTTAAATTATCCAACACCCTATCTGTATTGCTTATTCATGCTCAGCACTTGTTCAGAACATGTACACACTTCATGAGCTACTAATTACTTTATCACTCAATCCTACTCATTTCCTACAGGTAAACACTGTTTGTCTTTACATTTCCAGCATGCTTACAGTACAACAGCTGTTTTACACACTTACCTCACATATCTTGTGAGTAATGGTTGACTAGACAGGCATGTCCAAATGTCAATTATCAGTGTTATTGCCTGTCTATATGATGAATGTGGGCAACATGTGGCAATATAGCAATCTGCTCATGTACACAGTCAATGCTCACCTCCTAACATACGACACTACAGCCTGTGCAAGATGCACATATGTAGCCATGCTGGAGGTAATGCTCTCTCCAACCCAGACTTACCCTGACAATCATGTGGGGATGTTAAACATTTGCAGCACACCTCACTCATCACAAAGTCTCAGTAGATCTCCACCACCACAGGCCATACATAGTAAGAGTACACTATTTGTGGAGCCTCACCATACTACTCTATGTAGGCAACAGAGGCAGCCCCCATCACCAAACAAAACACCAATTACTTATAGCCCACAGACTCATGTGTGCCCATCAACTACAGCCAATAGGGTGTTATAACATACCCAACACACTAGTCATAGGTGACTCTGTAGGCGGTCACACTGATGTCCCACTCAGCTGGCCACACAAGGTGATAGTCACTGTCATCTGGCTGTCGGGTAACAGGATCCACAACCTGACCTATGCACTCAGGTCACTCCTCAACAGGTACAATATGACTGTCATTCTCCACGTTAGTGTGCATGCCCTGAGATGTAACTTCCTGGACTACATGTACAGGGACATGCAATAGCTCTCCGATCTTGTAGCCCAGGCAGGTATCGCCCTAGCCCTGAGAAGCATTCTGCATTAGTCCAGACTGATGACACAGTAGAACAACAGAATTATTCACGTCAACAGTTGCCTATGCTTCTGGTGTCATTCCAAGGGTATCCAGTTTCTGTCTGCTTTGACTGACATGGTCGACAAACCACAATGCTTTGCCACAGATGGCCTGCACCTGTTGGCCCTGGGATTATGGGTAACATCTCAGGCTCTTGCTGCCCTTATACTGCCTGTTTTAGACACATTTCAGACACATATTCACCACCAGAACAAGTACAGGCAAGGAAAACATGAGGGTATTGCTACTCAATGCTTGACATCTTCATCTCAAATGCACTCATCCGAGGCACTCCTTATAATGGACCACTTCGATGTCTCTGCAGTGACTGTGACCTGCTTCTAGACTCCAGAGAGCACCCCTGCACTGACAGGCTATTACACAGACCACACCTTTCAGTCATGTAACCAGGACCGGAACACCCACGGAGGAGGTGTGTCCATATTTCACAGGGATGTACACATCTCCATGCTGGTTGCTTAGCACGATGCATCAGAGGCAATCCAAGTGCAACTAACTGTGGCCAGAACTGCTATACAAATTGTAGCTTGCTACGGATTCCACACCATACCCCACGGTTAAAGGGCCGCATTTCTTGGAAAGTAGGGTTCAAACAGGAACCACTGATGTGACACTGACACTACCCCACATCTAACTGTGATACCTACTCATGTACCGACACATTAGGCCAACACTTTCGTGGGTTAATAAAGTCCATTCGGCTGGATCAACCTATACACACCACCACCAAGGCCAACAATATCGTAGACCTGGACATTACCAACATGTGTGACTGGTGTTACACACCTGGAGTATCCTGTCGTTGGTCATTTCCGAACATATGCTAATCACCCTTGTTATCCACATCCCAGCACCATACCCTTCATGGAAAACACAGTACAATATTTCTACAAAGCCAACTTCACGCTTTGTATGACAGAAGTAGTAAATGCCATGACATCCGTGCAGATGGACTATATAGTTACAAACACAGAAACATTCCCAACTGCACTTCATTAGCACTTACACGACTGCATGGATCATGCTATCCCAAACAGAGCCATGACAGTACCCACCACATAACGGATGCCCCTCTGGGGGTCCACTGCCATGGACATACTGCACAACAGAAGGAGACAGTTGCAAAGTAGGATACACTCCCATGGGTGGGGTAGCTCCCTAGTCAGCCTCAGTAGGATTCTGGGATCCCTTCTTACATCCTCCAACACTAGCTATGTAAACATTACTGTGACACATTCAAAGGACTACCACTAAGTGTTATGGAGGTATTTCACTACTCTCGATGGCAATACCCACATCTGCTCTGACATACAACGGTTAGGCAGAAACATTACAGAACCGACTGATATTGGCAACAACCTGGCAGCTAACTTTACACCCCTCTCACACCCTAAAGGGCCCACATCTATACAGGATCAATGCAGAGTCCCTGCGGTCAGAACTATGCCGTTCAGACCTGCTCTCTCTAAAGCCTGGAACACACACTCCATGTGACCATCCAACATCCCAGGCTATGATTTACACAAACCTCAGAACGACATGGCTCCCCACTTGGGCACCAGATTCACTAATAGCCTTGTATCAGGCATTGTGGACCCTGAATGGTGCACAGCAACAGTTATCACACTCCACAGAGATGGCGCCACAATGGACCCGAGGAACTATTGCCTTATATGCCTGACTAGACTGTTCTGCAAGGCTATTGAGAACATCATCATGGAAGTCATTCACAGAGACATTGTTGGCCTCCAAACCTTTGATACCACCCAGGTTGGAGTTGTTAGGGCCACACCATGGCTCCTACACCTGGTGGAGTCCTGTGAGACAGTTACCAAGGTAGTAGATGATGGTAAGTGGGTCCACACAGCCTACCTTGCCCTCTCATTGCCTTTCAACACCATTCACCATTCTGGTATTGTCAATATACACATCCACCTGCACAGAGACCCATACGTCTTGAGATGTTATGCAAAGTGGCTCACAGACAGGACACACATGGTGAGGGTAGCATACCACAGTTCCTACTGTACATGAGTTACAATTGGCATACCCCAGTTCTCGGTCATAGGGACCCTCATGTTTGTTATATGCTTCCCTGAGGTACAGTCTAGCACAGAAAGACTTTCCCTGAATAGGTTTCCAGACGACTGCAAACTAGGGACCATGATTGATTCACCAGATAATATATACACCCTCCATACGGATATCACTGTGACGGATACCTGGTGTCAGTAACATAGCCTCAAGCAGCATGGCAGATGGTGCATAGACATCCCCTTTGGATTACAACAATCACCCTGTGACTATCACATAGGTGGTAGTCCCCTACATACATAAGACATTATAAGGGATCTTAGTACACACGTAGATAGCACCCACTCCTCTGATAACCTTATTGCCAAGGGGGCGTGGATATCCTTCTACATGACCACCCTAATCTGTAATGGTTTGTAGCCGGAACAAAGGCTGCCATTGTATCTCTATACTCCTAACTTATGAAACACATTCAGGAGTACAACATCCCCTTTGGGGTGTACCTTACGGGACAGCAATGGCTTTAAATACTACAACATTAACGCACCAAAAGTATTACTCACCTCCAAAGGATGACGTATGCAGCACAACTACTGAAACTCCAACTGTAGTCTTTTGCATACTGCATACTCAGAGGTGACCTCTGCTGAACATACAAGGCCCATGTCCACACCAATATTGATGGATATGCTCCACATAAGCAACATAAGCAAAAGCCACTGAGAGCGACATGCTCTGGGATATGTACCCAAATGCAACGATGAGTAGCATGTGCTGGAGGGATACATTCCTGAAATGGACACTCACCATGCTTTGGAACATGATTCCTATGTACATCAGGCAAGGACCCTCACTAGCACTCTTCATGAGATACCTCGATGGGTGGATGGGGAACAGACATGTACGCCAGGGATTACTGCAGTGGCTGTACTGTCCACAGGTGCAGGAAACAAATGGCTGTGCTGTTCACAGGCACAGGGCACTAACCTAGGGAAGTGCCGCCAGTGACAACACTGTATTAGGGCTTACAAATGGACTTGGCCAGACAGCATTGTACCTAACTATGAACCTATGAAGCTATTACATGTCCTTTGTGCATGGATAATTGAGTAGCTCTTCCATTTCAATTAGCTATCATGCTGTTACACTGTCTGGTGACTACAAGACATATGTATCCTGTTATTGTGTATTGTACAGTCCAATACACATACCTTATGTTTGCATAATATACCAGTCATGCTATGTAAAATATTTGAATTATCTACCTACAGTACTGTACTTTTCACATATTTGAAACCATATCCCATAATGCAAAGCATAATTGCACAGCAGGACCACCTTAGGCATGTTATTCTCATTATACGCCCATACATATGCCTACTGTTACAGTATATCAACATAAACTATCCCCTGTTATGGCACGTACTTGTTGTACAAACCCTACCACCAACAACGGCTGGAGTGGAATTGTTATGTTTAAAGCCCTTATGTAGCATCCCTTGTGGTGTCTGAGGTGTTTACCTTGTGGCCCACAGCAGTACACACAATTTCTACAAGTGTTACTATGCTCAAAAAGACATCACTACATAATACCTTTTCCCACTGTCTGCATTGCGTACACTTTCATTAGTACAGAACAGGCACTACATACACTAACATACTAACTGTTCTACATACCTTCTTAGTGGTCCGAGTATACGATAATATCTATGTTACTCCTTTCCTCTTTAAATGATTCAATGGTATGAGCATACGGTTTGAATGTATGGCAAGCCATTGTTTTATATGTGGATACCTGTAACATGTGGTATCCTGCCACCAATTGGTGTTCTGGAGTAAATTATTACATGCACATCAGCTGTGCAGCTGCTCCATTGGCCAATTACATGGCAACAGTGGTGTATAATTGAATACTCCACTTGGGTGAAGTCCTTTTGCCCTACCTTTGAGGGAGATGGTCTGGATGCATTGTATTGTGATGAATTACAACAGCTATATGGAGAGACACAAATACTTTGAATTCATGTCCCCCGTAGATTGTGTGTGACGGTTAGAGTAAATAGTTCTACATGTGATTGTAGCTGTTATCTCAACTGTCTGATAAGAGACTATTGCAAACAAAATCTGTAACATCGGCGTCTGTTCCATTGTATAACAGCAATGATTTCACATGGCGCCATTACAAGTGTGTCTCTCACAAGGTATGTTAACACTTCTGCAGATGTCATTGAGTGAGTGGATGTTTGTGATGTTATTACAGTCTGTATTGCAATTGTTTCAGGTGTGGGGGAGATGTAGGTGAGTGTACATAGCAGATAAAGGTTTGTGGGGACTGCATTTATTCATATTCCATATGTGTGTGGGGGCCCCTTTCCTAATTGAAGACCTGTCATTTAGTAGACTAATACTATGGTTATTACAAGCTTATTCATTAAACCATTGTTAATTGGTTCCTATATAGCATGCAGGTGATGTTGATCCTTCAATCCCTACGAAATACATCGATATGTACTGAACTGTTGCTACATGAAAGCTGTCTCATGTATTTCTGTCACAAATATTTGCACTCATTGCAGTTGTGTTGGTGACTCCAACTCTTTGGCTTGGGTTGCCACCTTTTCAATTGGCCATATTGGGACATTTGCAGGGCACACATCAGAGTTTAGAGGCCAACACAAACCCACTGTCAGTACAAAGGATAGAACTTACTTTTGCCCTAAATTAAACCTTATTCTTGTAGCACTTTAGCTGCTTATTATGTTTCTTGTACAATTTACGTATTTGAGAGATGGACATAACTATTTCATGTAACTATTACTTAATATATGGGACATCATTATGTCCTACAGTCTTGGTACATTTGCCCTTTTTAATATTTGTTGTCAGGACACAACTGGCCAAAGAGGGACTGTCCCTTTCAAAGTGGGACAGGTGGTAACCATATGCCTAAGGCCAGCTATGACCACAACTACTGTAATAATCTACCTCCGAGTTAGCATGAACAGACCCACGATGCAAGCACACACACACACACACACACACACACACACACACACACACACACACACACACACATTACAGTCCCACGGAAACACACACCGCACTCTCAACACACACTTACACACACTACAGCAATCGGAACCACACTTAAACACAGTACCTAGCTGGACCACAGCACTGGCAGCAATAACTAAATGTCCCTTAACATCGTGATAATATTACTCGCGGTTATACTGTTCCGGTACTGTGGTCTTTCGGTCTTTAAGCCTCGTGATTATGCGTGCTGGTATGTAAAGCATTCGGTAGTTGGCAGTATCCTATTCATTTGTACCTCCATGGTTGTGTACATGTTGTTAACCTGTCTATATATTCACAGATATATGTATTTCCATAACATCTCTCTCTATCACCCTTTCTATCCCTATTTCATATATATATATATATATATATATATATATATATATATATATATATATAGACAGGGGGAAGGAGAGAGAGTGTACACACCTTTCGTTGGGTACATGGCGGTGTATTCTGTTTGCTGAACCCCACCCTTTTGTGTTTTAACCTGTCACAATACACACCTGCCGTTGGTACATCTCGGGTAGCTTAGTGGTAGGTGATTGTGTACATGGTTGCGTGTTCTACTCCTGCCAGTGGTCGTTTTACCTCTCAGAGCAGGCACTGTTAGTACATGGGTGAATAATGCTGGTTTCACCTGTTCTGGACATCCTTGACCGTGATCTGCGTGGAATTCGGCAAAGCTTAGACCTGTTTTGCGCATATACATGTAGTCCTGTTTAAACGACGCTTACCGTCACTTGCCGCCACATAAACCCGCTAACATGTGCTTACACGTGCTCTAATGACCTACATCCAACATCCATTATTCATGCCATCGGGATTACGTAATGGACCTTGCAGGACGTGGAACCGGGTACATACACGACACAGTCAGTGGCTTTACCACTTGGTCATCTGGTGTTTGTACAGGTGTTAATGGTGTTTTGTATGTGGACTGTACTATGGCTGTTCCTCCATACTGCAGTCAAATGTGTAACTCAGTTAGTTTACATATGGATGATACCACTTCATGGTATGTCCAAGTGATGTTTAATGGATGTGCTCCAGCATTGGGGATCTATGTCAGAGTGAGCCACACACTGTAATGTGCTACACCTTGATACAACCATAACTGGAGAATGCTGGGGTGGTGGATACCTGTCATGGGTACTCCCCATGCTTTGGCACTACATCCCTAATTACATTATATGGAGGCCCTCATTAACACACCGGGGAATCCATGCAGAGTAGGTGGGGAACAGTGGTTACACACGTGGATCCCGCAATTGGCTCTGCTCCACAGAGGGACAGTTGGTTGACCGATGGGGTGGCGATAGCAGACACATTTTGCCTAGGCTGCTGAATGGCCTCTGACAATCGGGCATGTACCTACTGATGTACCTAGGAACCTATACATACAGTATCAACATATGCTGTTAGCTTTGTTTACTGTTCAGGTGTTGACTTTCCTTGTTCCAATAGCTGTTGTGTGTACAATAGTTGAGGGCTGCCTATGTAGGATTCACACAGTAGGCCTCCTATACATTACAATTTGCAGGTGGTCATGTGTGTGTGCCATCTGTTTTACTGTGTGTGCAGGTGGAGAAGTGTGTCAGTCTGTAGGGGCCTACACTGTCAGTGTATGTGCTATACGTTCCCTCTTTGCCAAGGTGTGGGAATATTGGGCACGCCTCCGTCTGCCTACTGAGGCTGGCACAGGTTGTTCGTGGTCTGAATCCCTCTGTGCCTGTGATGGCCTTGACAATTGTGGTGGGCTGTGAGGGCCTTCACCATTATGTCCCTGCTGCAGCTGTTTCTGCAGGATCATATTATGTAGCATGGCACATACTATGAAGATGTGGGCACATGTGCCTGGAGAGTACTGCAAGGCTCCACCAGATATGTCCAAGCAATGGAACTGTGACTTCAGCATCCCAAACACACGCTCTATGATGATTCTGGTTTGCGCATGTACCTCATTATGGCGTTCTTGGATGGGTGTGTGTGCGTTTCTGATGGGAGTCATCATCCACGGCTCCAGTGCATAGCCAGCATCCCCCACAAGGTGGCCATATGGGATATCCCCCCTGATAAATACCTGATACAGCTGTGAGGCATGCCAGATGTGGGAGTCATGGTAGCTTCCAGGGCTGCCAGCCCACACATCTGTGATAATGCCCTGAGCATTGCACATGACCTGGCAGTTGATGGAGTGGTATCCCTTGCAGTTTATGTAGCGCCTACCATGGTCTCCAGGTGGTGATTTGATATGTATGTGCGTGCAGTCTATTGCACCCAGTACCTCCAGGTAGTGTGCCACATGGTGGAAGAGACGCATATTGCTGGCCAACTCCTCCTGAGTTCGGGGGAAGTATATATGCTCACTGGCATGTGGTAACATGGCATCCAGGAACTGGTGGAGTACCCTGGATGCTGATGCCTGTGAGATCCCCATGATATCTCCAGTTGGCCTTTGAAAGGTACCTGTGGCTAGTATTCTCAGGCTTACACATACCTTCGTGTCCACTGGGATGGGTTCCCCTCTGTTGTTTCTGGCTCTCAGGCGTGGCTGGCACAGCTCAACTATTTACTGTATGATGTTCCTGTCCACCCTGTAATGCTCTACTATCTCCAGATCATGAAGCCCCTGGTAGGTTACCCTTGGTCTGAACACTCTTCTCCTCCTCTGAGGCCTGAGGTGGTTGTCAGCATCATCCTCCACAGCACCTTCAGTCTCCAGCACATGCTGATGAATCACAGCTATGGCAACTCCCAACAAGTACATTGTAAAAGTTCCCCATCTGTTTACACCGATAGTGCAGTGTTTGGGAATACACGAGTGTGTGTGAGGTGCCTTCACACTTTATACTATTGTGCTTTTTACACTGATGATGTCATAGGGTGTGTATGTACATTCGGAGCTGCAGGGTATCTTGTGTTTTACCACTGGTACTGCTATTTTGCTGCCTTTGGTGTTGAATTACATTTAGCTGCCGTGGATCACCTCTTGCCCTTGCTTCCACTTTTCTTAACGATTCCCCTCCCATTGTCTGGCATGCATCCAACAGCCTGCATTCTTGTTTTGTACTTTCCTGAACCAGGATTGTCTTGTGAAATGTGTTCTATTGCCAATCTACTGCAGGTTTGCTTTGCTCGGCGGTTACAGTTCTCTTTTCTTTGCAATCCGACACCTCTCCTATCCTGTTCTGCAGGTTGCTGCTAGCAGCCTTGTTAGCTGGCGTCAATTGCCCACTGTGAGTTAATAGGTGTTAATTGCTCAGTTGTACTCCAATTACCCTACTGTAGCATTTCCTTATTGTCTTCCCCTAAACTTCCTTTTTGGGATGTGGTGCGCGGTGCGTGAGTCCGCTTACCGGGTTTCTGGCACGTTTTCATCCACGTACACATGCACTTTCAGGCACCATGTGTGCTCTCAGCTGAGGAAAGCTATACCTACATCCACGCCCCTTTCCTGCAGCTTTGCTTAGCAATGGGGAGCCTGGATTTGCATTGCTCCAATGTGCTTACAGCTGCAGTGGCACACCCCACTGCTGATGTCATGTATTCCTCCAGACCACTCCTCAGTGTTGTAGCGCTGCGCCGTATTGTACATCCTTAGGCTGGTGGGACATTTGTGATTCACTATTACTTGCCTCATTTGCATGGCATTGATTACTAATTCATAGTTACCATGCCGAACACTGTTACAGGCCCTTAGCAACCCTTACAGCTTGGTTGTGGTGCAGCATGCATGCCATTGACTATTATGGGAAATCATGATTTGTGTTACATTGCTATTTTATGACATTTATATATATTTTCCTTGTGTTCCCGTTTGCACACACATGCCCTACGGTTGTACTTTGCGTTACTGTAGCCATGACATTAAATGTTATTTTGTATGTGTTGTGCATCTTTTCTTATGGCATTGGCTGCATATTTAGCGATTGGCACATGTTAACTTTGTAATACATGAGTCTGGTCTGCTTCCAAGGCTCTGATGTTCTGTTTGCCTACATGTAAACCGTTTTTTTTTAGTTTACATTTCTGTAGGCTTATGCTACGCCTACGCCACTTCATGAATCGCTATGTACCTTCATTTGCATGCTGCAGTACTGCGCATGGGGTGATTTGCATACCTACGCCGGGAGCTGCGCAGATCTGGCGTACGCTGGTAGTGCACATGGAATTGGATCGTACCTGTATCGTGCGGTGGCCATATTTGGCGTTATACCACCTACGCTATGCCTGGTGCAAGCTTCATGAATCCCGGGGATGGTATATCACATTATAACATTTGATATACATTGGACATTGTGTTTTGTTTTTATTGATGGTTAGTGTTTTGTTTTGTTGACATTATCTAGGTTACATATAATTCTTTATTTTAGCAATAGTCCACAATTGGGTGTGGATAATACAGTATTTATCCATGGTTGGTGTGGTGTGATCATAAGATGAAACCCAAATGAGCAGACAAAACCAGGCATGAGAAAATCCTGCATTATCCATACCCCATAATGGAGTATTGTAATACAATGACATTATTTAAGAAATAAATTGCTAAGCTTTTTTAAAATAATGCCATTGCATAAATGGGCTTTAATGTTCTTTTGTGACTTCCTCCTTGCTGATTTCAGAAGCATAATCTGCACATTCATTGAACACATAATGCTTGCAGAGAACATAGCTATCATAGGTATATTTATTTATTTTTAATAGGCCTTGGATGTGTGTATCTGTGGAACTGCTTTCAGTCCTAGCATCCTAACCTGTCGGTTTTCTCTGTTTGATAGGGGATGGGTATGCCTGCAGAGTTCTTCTCTTGCATCCAGGACATCTTGTTTGGCAACTAGCATTCACAGCAGTAACATACTTTAATTCAACATTACATTTATTTTTATTTTGTATCACAGTACTTAATTTGTAATATTTTTAGAGAGAGAAAAACAGCACTTCTCATTGCTGTGAGTTCAGGAGCCATGTTGGACAATACTCAGCACTGCAGCATGGCTACCAAATGCTTTACCTAAGTATACTCGGTTTATAACAGGCATGGCGATTGGTCTGTCTAATCAGTATGCACAGTTATGAATAATAAGAATAATGGCATTTTAATACAGTCACCTGTAAACTGTTGACAGGGTTATTTTGTCCATACCAGACATGTAACTCTGGACTATCACTGTACTTGATATATTGCATTTTAGTGAGATGTTGTAACTACAAAATTGAGTATATTAAATATTGAGGGTGCAAGGGGTGTAACTCCCATTTTTTTTGGGGGGGGGTTCTGTGAAACTTTCCTCACAAAGGGAAAACATATTTTACTGAATCATCTCAACGTGCTTTTAAGGACCACAGTACTTCTGGAGAGGTGTATTCTGTCACTCGTCTTGTGTTTTCAAATAAGATGATGAGGCTTGGGTGTTCGTTAAAGATGTTTATTACACACAAACACATCAGGATGGATGACTGGAACATAAACCTTAAAAAAACTAGCTAATTGACTGATGGCTACACGCATACATGCTTTCACTCTGGCTTCTTACTTAAAATGGCACTCTGCTGGCACGTGCTCAGTACTTATATGCACATGCCCATGAACTACAGTGGCTTTAAAAGTACAACACACACACACATACTATGATCCACATCCTTCCTCTTTGATAATTTTATCATGCACATGAAAAATGACAATCAGATAGGCATGCAAATTATATAAACACATAAACAACAACAATCATGTCCAGGTTGCCATGTACCTTGGATTAGGCTTTGAGATCTGACCTAACTTCGTAACATAATAATCAGAACTGGGTTTAACAACAGGGACAGTTACTGGAGAATGTTTTTCATCAGGAACTTCAGGGATACTTTCAGGAACAGAAGATAAATTGCTCTTTGGAACAGGAATATTTGATAACATGCTCTGAGAATTAGAGTCTCTATTATATAGAAGATGCTGTAACACTGGCTTGGACACCAGCAATAAATGTTTCTGATTCTGCCTAAATTTTGCTCCTTGTGATTCAACAATGTATGATCTTGGCTCCTTACATAGATGTTTCACAAGTTCTACTTGATCAAAACCTTTTGCTGTCTGCATCCTCACTATTACTCCTTCTTTTAACGGTTTGTGAGGTTTGCTGGTTTTGTCATAATGTAGTTTCTGTGACTCTTTTTTTATGAGTTGGGATTTTATTGCTTTGTTGTTTTTAGCACTTGGAATCAACAAATTCTTACTGATTGGTAGCGTAGTTCTGGTTTGTCTTGACATAAGTTTCTGAGCAGGTGAGCCATGATTATTACGAAGAATGTTTTTGAGATTAAGCAAACTGAGAAAATTATCGGTTTTGTCTCATTTGGATTTCTCCAACAACTGTTTTGCACTTTGAACTGCATGTTCAGCCAAGTCATTAGATTGCGGACACTCAGGACTACTAGTAACATGAACAAAGTCCCATGTCTCAGCAAATCTTTTGCACTACTGACATGTAAACTGTGCACTATTGTCAGAAATTATGTTGTGTGGACTACCATGGACAGAAAAATGTCTCTTCAATTTCGCAATCGCAGTATTGGAAGTTAGGTTAGGCAGTAGGTCAATCTTGAACCAATTTGGATAAGAGCCTACTAATACCAAATAATGTTAACCATTCCATTCAAAAATATCTGTGGCTACTGCTGACCTAGGTAGTTCAGGAACCTGGTTTAGCTGAAGTGGTTCTTTTTGTTGGTGCAGCTGACAAATAGAACAAGCTGAGATTTCCTTCTCAATATCTTTTGACATAGAAGGCCAAAATACTAGTCCTCTCACTCTTCTTTTGGTAGCATCGGTTCCATCAAAATCTTGTCTCTGTAAGGAAAATACTGCTGCATGTCTAGTGGTAAACAAGATTGTTTTGCTGGGCGTACTTGACTGATAAAATGGTTGAGCTTCTGTAGAATTGGATTTGAAGCTGTGTGAGTTCTGACCTCAAGACATGTGGAAGAAAAATTTCTGAATTCCATTACTTCAAAATCAGCTTTCTCATTGTCATGCTGTTCAGTGGTTTGTCTAGGTGATCGGGATAAAGTATCAGCAAGATAAAGAAGTTTGCGTTTTGTGTAAACCATACTGAAATTATACTTTTGTAATTTGAACATTATGCAGTGCAATCTGTCTGGAGCTGTGTGCATTGGTTTTCTCAAAATAATAACCAGTGGATTGTAGTCAGTCTCCATCTGGATAGGTAAACCATAAATATAATCACTGAACCTTGAACAAGCAAACACTATTGCCAAAAGCTCTTTTTAATCTGTGCGTACTGCATCTCAGTTTGGGTTAGAGTGCTAGACGCAGAGGCTACCGGTCTGCTGTCTTGAAGAATAACTGCACTGACCATATTTTGAAGCATCACAGGAAAGAGTTACTGGTATCATAGTATCTCAAAGTGGGTGAAATGGCAATTTTCTATTTCAGGACATCAAATGGTCTTTAGTGTTGTTCTAACCAGGACCAAGTTACATTTTTGCCCATCAGCTCTCTTAGCAGTGCTGAAAGCTCACTCATATCTGGAATGAACTTGTCTAAATAGTTGACCATGTCAAGAAAATGTAAAGAGGTGCATTGTCTGGAGTTGGCATCTCAAGAATTGCTTCTTGCTTGGACGGATCTGGTCATAAGCCTGAACTAGTAAACAAATGACCTACATAAGTAACTTCTTGTAGCCTGAATTTATATTTCTGAGGATTCAGTTTAAGATTCACCTCACAGGCACATTCTAGAACTTTCCTGAGGTTTCATGTTCGAGTTCACCATTGCCTCCGACAAGAATATCATCTACTATAATAGCACAGGGGTATGGCACTCTGCTTGCACATGCTCAGTACTTATATGCACGTGCTCATGAACTACATTTGAATCAATTTGCCATTCTCTGCTAGTCAAGACCTTATACACCTCTGGTACAGCTCAAATATCTCTAAGATGGTTCTATTCTTACCTACAAAATATAACCTTTGCAATTCAGTATGCTCATACACATTCAGATAATGGACAATTTTCAGAGTCCCACGTGGATACATAATAGGCTCTTTCCTATTTTTAACTTCATTAATAACCTACCGTTACAATTTCCTACTTTAAACTACACGTTGTATTCAGATAACATCATTATTCACATTCAGGCACCCCTGCCATGAAAGGTCAGCAACACTTAAAAAGACTTTAATGGCATTTGGAACTAGCTACTGCAGAAGGACCTAGTTATCAACTTAGCAGAAAACAACAACAATGTTATTTGGCACCCACAAAATGTTAAACACAACCCAACACTTCACTTGTCAAATCCACAGATACACACCTTACAAAAGTAACACAGCAAAGATAATAAGGCATTGTAATTGATCAGAACCTAACTTTTGTCATACCTAAACAGAACATGCAATTCTCAAGGTTCTAATACAACTCAACGTGGCTTTTAAATACTCTAATCTACTAAACCAGGAAGACAGGCAGTCTAAAGCAACTGAAATTCTTCTGTCTAAAATCAAACACATCTTACCTACTTATTACCTACACTCAGTACAGAACACTCACACATTACAGGTAACAGTTAAAAACATCTATTAAATCATAACTTTATCACATCCAAGAGAACAACAGCATTACACACTACAAAGAGATAACTGGTTGCCGGTAACAGCAAGGCCAATACTTACTCATTCTTCTTGGCCACAGATGACACTATCACACTAGAAAGACCCTTGTTCAACAAAAACATTAGCAAAATGGCATTCTCTAAGCTAGCTTCTTCATCTTGTAATCTTTCTACTACAAGGAATCAGACAAATGACTAATTTCAAATATTTTAATAAAACATTACTAGAGTAGAGTACTGCGGTCGTGGTGCTGCGGTAGCATTGTCGCCTCACAGTTAGACGCTGCCCGTTCGATTCTCAGTTAGAGCATCTTCTGTGTGGCGACATGCGTGAATGGGCGTTCCTTCGTTGAAGGTTGTGCGTTAGGCCCGGCAAGCCAGCATGTAAAACTCTACTGCCAATCATTAGCAGACCGGAGTTCCACTGTGGCGACCCCTAACCGGGAAAAGCCGAAAGACACAAACAAACATTACTAGAGTATGCAATTAATAAATATAAATGTAGAAGTACATGCTTAGATGCAGGCTAACAAAGCACCATTCAAACAAATGAATAATACTGGAAAACTGTCACATGGGTCAGAATTAAGAAAAGTTACTACCAGGGTTAAGCCCTTTTTATCACTAGCTGTAGCTGTTTCCGATTCTCAGACAGCCTTACTATAATGCTTACCTCAGAGAGGTGCAGTATCATGGCTGGCTGCCTCTGGCTTACTGCAAATGCAAATTAGGCTTTCCAGGGGAATAACATGTGCTAATTAGCCATGTGTTCTTCTCCCAGAAACGCCTGCAGTAAGTGCTTTACACAGCTGAGCAATTCACAGAATCGCTTAGCTGTATAAAACAACCTCCAGCAGCAGTAATTAACTCAGACAAAAGTTTGATTTCACACCTTACTTTCAATCCTACATGTTAAAAGATTCAAGGGACTTTTAGGAAGACTAACAAATGATGTTTGGAACCAAGATTTATGATTTTTAACAATAGATGTAAATCGTTTTACTAGCATTCTTAAATCTGATGGGTTACATTATTTTAATGAGAGCCTTTTACAGTGTGAATTTTTGTCTAATAGCAAGATTAATTTAGTTATGGATTTTAAGGAATTCATTCTGTATTGTAATCTTATTTATTTTGATGGTGAAATATACAGGCAAAACTAAGGTGTCAAAATGGGAGTAGCTTGCGCATCCACATAAGCAAACTTGGTATTACATACTTGGGGAAAAAAATTGTGTTTACTTCTGCATTTTTCAAACACTGCAAGCTGTGGATGACATCTTTATTCTGTGGGAAGGTTGTGATGAATTAATTGATAAATTTATTAGTAGGTTCATAGGTTCATAGTTTCATACAAGGCTATCTGCCCTAGGGCATTTATAAGCCTAACCAGAATGTGTTTGGCTTTCTCCACCCATTTTAAATTTATTTTGCTATGCCCTTTTTCGAGGTTAGTATACTGTGCCTCTGTCTAATAGTGACACAGAAGTGATACCCGGGGTAAACCTATGATCTCCCATCCACTCATCAAGATTCCTCATGAAGAGAGTCAATGAGGGACTCTGCCTAACCTGGACTGGGATTTTATTCCAGAGTGAAGGGAGCCTCTGGGTTATGAATCTGTCCCTCCAGCATGTCCTATTTATTTCAGTGCTGAGGTTCAAGTCTCTCGAGCGCGTAGCATGATGGGATTTGGATTTTCTGAGGTGCAGCATGTCCATTAATTCCAGGTTGGACATGGCTTTATACTTCAGGCACAGATCGCCTCTGAACAGGCGGTATGCCACTGAGTAGAGCTGGAGTTTCTTTAACCGGGCAGCATATGGCATCTGTTTGAGCCCTTTGATCCTCTTGGTGAGGTACTTTTGGGGTCTTTCCAGTTGCTGCAGGTGTCTGGTAAGGTATATCCCAAAAGGGGCATTGTACTCAATTATGGGCTTGATGAGGGATGAGTAAAGAGGCACGATGACCTCCCCTGATCTATATATGTGAATCCCTTCATGATTAGGTGGGCTATATAAAATGTTTTTCTAACCACTTTGGCCATGTGGTTGTCAAATGAGAGATTGCTATCAACTTGGCTCCCCAGGTCCCTAATTACTTCTTCTGTACTTAATGGATTACCACCTATGTGGTAATTTGTGGGCACTTTGTTTTTGCCAAAGGGGATGACTATACACTTTTTGGCATTTAGTTTGAGGCCATGGCTCTGGCACCAGTTGTCTGTTTCTATGAGGCCCTTTTGGAGGATGCTTGTGTCGGCTGGAGAGTCGATTATGGTGCCCAGTTTGCAGTCATCTGCGAACTTGGTCAGCCACAGTCCTTCCGTGTTGACCTGTACCTCCGAGAAATATATACCGAACAAGAGAGGTCCCAGGACTGAGCCTTGTGGGACACCACTTGTAACTGGTTTGGAGTCTGACATGGCTCCAGCAATTCTAACCATGTGGGTTTTGTCCTTGAGCCAGTTTGCAATCCATCTAGTGACATAAGGGTTTATATTTAAGCTGGTGAGCTTATCTATAATGCCCGAGTGGGGTATTGTATCGAAGGCTTTTGCGAGGTCCAGGTAGGCTGTGTGGACCACCTTTCCCTCGTCAATGGCCTTGGTGACTGTTTCAAAGAAATCAACCAAGTTTAAGAGGCAGGATCTGCCCTTAACAAAGCCGAACTGGGTAGGATCCAGTGTCTGTAGGTTCCCAATATCTTTATTTATGAGGTCCATGATTATCCTTTCCATAGCTTTGCAGACCAAGCTAGTCAGGCTTATGGGGCGATAGTTTCCAGGATCTGTTGAGGCACCACCTTTATGGAGAGGGACCACTGTTGCTGTACGCCACTCTTTGGGCACATATCCTGTAGTAAGGCTGAGATTGAACAGTAGTTTTATGTTTGGGTTTAGCTCTTCTTGGAGTTCATGTAGGACGCAGCCCGGGACACTGTCTGGTCCCATTGATGCTGTGTTTTTTGCTTTGGAGAGGGCGGCTCTTACCTGAGCATCTGAGATGTCAGGGGGCGAGCACTCTGCTGGGATAGATATTTGCCCTTTTGGGGGGGAGTGGGAGGAGAAGTTTGCGCTGAACCTGTCAGCTAGGATGTTGGCAATGTCTGTGGGTTCAGTGTATTTTTTGTCATTTTGCACTAATTCTGAGCATATCTGGGAGTTACCACCCAGGTTCCTAACATAACTAAAGAAAGCCTTGTGATTATCCTTAGTGTCCTGTGCAATTTTTCTCTCGAAGATGGCCTTAGACAATTTTATGAGTGCCCATAGTTTTTTGCTAATACTGATCAGTGATGCCTTACCTTTTTGGGATTTTGCTCTATCATTTAGTAGCTTCCTCCTTCTATTGTATAGTTTGTTTATGGCTGGGGTCCACCAGACAGGACGTCTGCCTTTGGAGGATTGGGTCTTGGTTTTATTTGTGATCGCATGATCCATGCATTCCTGAAGGTGTTCATAGAATGCGTTTATAAAGGATTCTGTGGTCTGGGCCATATTTTCCACAGGCCCGGGGGCTTTGAAGGATTCCACCTCGGTTTTGAGGAGTGTGAAATTTGCTTTAGAGAAGTTTTTCACTGTGGTTTTCTGGGCAGGGGAGGGGTCGGGATGTGAATATCCAGTGAGATTAGTTTATGGTCTGATCTTACCAGTGAGGGATACACTTCTGGTCTGGAGCATAGAGTCCCCATGTTGGTGATGATCAGGTCCAGTATGTTTTCCCCTCTTGTGGGAGTGGTAACAAGTTGTTCCATAGCATTTGAGTTTATAAATTCTAGGAACCTTTGGGCTAGGGTGTTGGAGCTAGAGTAATGCTCCCAGTCTATGTTTGGGTAGTTGAAGTCGCCCAATATAATGGTGTTTGGAGAGACCTTCATATTTTCCAGTGTTCTCAGAAAGGCCGAGTGGGGTTCCTGGGTTTGGGAGGGTGGTCTGTAGCAGGCTATAAACTGGAAGGCAGTTTTACCCACTGTTAGTTGCACATGAATAGTCTCTGATGCTTCGTGCTTTGCCACCAACCTGGAGGTGTGGGTATCTTTGATGAATATCGATACTCCCCCTCCTTTTGTGGTTCAGTCCCAGTTTTGGGGCCGAAAAGCATCGTATGAGGTATAACCTGGTAGTGCTGGGGTGCTCTCGGGATCCCTGAACCAGGTTTCTGTTACTGCACAGATATCAATGTTCTCCATGCTAAGGAGAGTTTTGAGTGCATGCATCTTGAGGTTTAGACTTCTGGCGTTGAGTAGCATTACTCTTAGTTTCTTATCCCTTGTGATACCTATGGAGGTGGGTTTGTCTTTTGAGCCTTGCCTAAAAAAGGCACTATGGGGGTAGCAAGAGCCTTTGCCAATATCCGAAAGCCCAGGGGTGACAGGTGCAAGCCATCCCTAGCGAAGCATCGTGACTTGCCGAGCATATCATCCCAAGCTGACAGGCATTGGATCCCCTTTGAATGACACCAGTACTTAAGCCAATTGTTGAAATTGATCATCTTGTCTTCATATTGTGGCATCATTCTTGGTGAGGGTAAGATGCTACTCAAGGTCAGGGTCATACCGGCCAGGGCTACATGCTCAGAGAGCTCCTTTATGTCTCTTTTCATGTAGTCCAGGGAGGTACATCTCAGGTCATTCACACCAGCATGGACAATAACTGAGTCATATTTGTACTTGCCTTGGAGTGACCTGAGTGCTTGTGTTATGTGGCAGATCCTAGCGCACGACAGGCTGCTCACCATGACCCTCTCATTGTTCAGCCTGGTGAGCGGGACGTCAATTTGCCTGACGATAGAGTCATCTATTACAAGTGTATCAGGTGTGCTGTTTAGTCTTAAGGGCTGTGACTGTTCGGCACACTGGCTTTGTGAGATATGTGTTGCACGTGTTTTGTTTTGGGGTAGCGGTTGCTTGGGTGTCTGCTTTGGAGGTCTCTGCTGCTTAGGCAGATCTTTATTTAGAGCCTCCAAGTATGGTTTTGTGTGATTATGTGTTTGGTTTGCTATCGTGGTAGGTCTATGTGAGACTGGAATTGTAGAGAGTGTGGTTTCCTTCTCCTCCTGACTGGTTATGCCAGTACTGAGTTGAGAGAGCTTAGCCTCCAGTTTGGCTATATGGTTGCATCTCTCACGTGTTGGAATTTGTTGGGAGGAGGAGAGGGTTGTCTGTGTACATGAGGCAGTTGTAACATTGCCTCAAGATTCCCAGATTCACCAGCTGGACCGGAGAGGAGATTGACAACCGACCTTTGGACATGCTAGAATAATATTGGGAATTCCTTAATAATTGAAAACAAGGGCCAGTGGGGAGTGAGGGTGTAGTGCTTTTAATTTTTAGTGCTGACTTATATAATTGCTTTAGTGAGCAAGTGCCAGGTAACTTAAGTGCAATGTGTTACAGGTAACTTAAATGCAAAAACGACAAACAGTAATTATATGAATAATTCTACCACATTTTTGAAATTTACATTTCAATTTAAGAAATCAACTATTAATTACCTTGACATTACTATTAGTTTGACCTTGCTATTAACAATGCACCACATGGTTTTAGTTCTAACATTCATAGGAAACCAATATTTAGTAATATATATTTACATTTTAAAAGTTTTCACCCCCTACTTCATAAGAGAATTTTGGCCAAGGGATAGTGTATCAGGCTGGCATGAATGATTTCCAGTAAAGAAGTATTGGTTGAAGAGCTGGGCAAACTGATAAATATTTTTTATATGAGAGGTTACCCCAAAATCATGGAAGAAGATATAGCTAAACAAGATGTAGAACAACGGGGTTCATATTACAAGCCCCTTCTGGGGAATTACTCAACCATAAAACAACCAAAAGCGTTACCCAATAAATTTAATTCTATACAAAAAAATCCTTCAGAAAGTGAGATAGTTTTGCAATATAATGACAGGGCCAAGATTATAAAGCACATTATCAAGAAGAATTGGAAAATTTTAAGAGCAAATCCTGCTATTTCAACCATTAGGTCACCAGCCTCATTGTGTATATAAAACAGCTATAATTTGAAGGGATCATTTGAAAGAGACGCTGGAAATTTTGATTTACTGGCTACAGTGGGACAAGGAAATTTGGGCACTGTTAACAATATGATAACATTCATGAAGGAGAACATAGAGAACTGGGATTTAATAAATTTAAGGTTAAGTTACAAAGTGGAAATTGTGGCACTAAAAGTGTGATCTCTATCACAGAGTGTTCAACTTTTTCCAGTTTTTTTGCTGGAAAAACAGAACATTATTTTAAAAAAAGAATTTATGAACACATTTATGATGTAACAACTAAGCCAGGTGACAAAGCACTGTTTATGCTACGTTTGGAAAGTTCCAATTTCCTGTTATTGAGAGAATTACTATTAATCCTAGAGGGGTAGTTGAATATAAAGAGTTATACAGGCATTTAAAACTGAATGCTATGAATCCACCCAGGTTAAATTATAATGTGTCAATAGTCTCAGTCCTAAAATTGAGGGTAGAAAAATTATGAAAATGAGGCATTCATCTACGACAGTTATTCTTTATTTCTTATTTTTTTACCTTTTAATCCTTTGTTATTGCTTACACTGTATGAGTTTCTATATTTTTTTTACTTTTGAGTGTTATACAGAAGGTTATGAATTTGTGATTAGTTGTTATGTGGATGTAGACATCTTTTTAATTCTCCCTCGAGTAGTTTTTAACACAAAGCCATTATTAGATTGAGCATTATGACTAAGTGTTTATATATATATATATATATATATATATATATATATATATATATATATATATACATATATTCATATATACATTTCAAGATGTTTCAAGATGTTTTATATATTTAGTATATTTTTATATATGCATATGTACTTGTGTGTATATATATATATATATATATATATATATATATATATATATATATATATATATATTTGTCATGAGTTGTGTTGGCTTACGTTTTGCATCATCTGAAGATTTGAGGTGAGTTGTTTCATTTGATAGGTTGACTAATTGATTAATTAATCCATTTGACCAATAAAATAAGTCAGTATGTCTGAGGGAATGGTATTTATTAATATTTTATTTGTCTTTGTTTAGTTCTGATGAAGTCCCTGTAGCAGAAGGGACGAAAGTGCTTGACAACCTGTAGTATTATGTAAAAGCACATTAAAAAGGATTTGATTCCTCTGCACATCTTCTTTTTTTTCCCCACTACCAATAATTCAAAAGAGGAAGAAGTCAGGAAGACCAGCAAAGAATTAATTCCATGGACCAGATTCCAAAAAGACTTACCCCAGGATTCATGAAGCTTGCACCAGGTGCAGGTGTAGCGTCGGCGATCTAACACCAAATATGGCCACCAAGCGATTCAGGTACAAGCTGTTTCCATGTGCACTACCTGCGTACGCTATGCCCGCACAGCTCCCAGTGCCTGTATGCTAATCACCCCATGCGCAGCAGTGTAGCATGCAAATGAAGGTATATAGCGATTCAGGAAGTGGTGCAGACGTAGTGTAAGCATGCAGAAATGTAAACCGAAAAAAATGGTTTACATTTTTCAAACATAAAATTGGAGCCATGACAGCAGATCAAACTCATGTATTATACTGTTAATATATGCCAATGGCTAAATATATAGCCATTGGCATAAAACAACATTCATAAAATATGAAAAAGAACATTTAATATTATGCCACACTAATGCAAAGTTAAAGAGCAGGGCATCGGTGCGCAAAGGGGATCACAAGGAATATACAAAAATATAGAATAAAACTGCAATGAACACATATCATGATTTCCCCATAATAGTCGGCAGGCATGCTACACCATATTCACTGCGCAAGGGTTGCTAAGGGGCAGTGACAGTGTTATGCGCAGTAGCTAGGAATTAGTAGGCAATGCCATGCAAATGAGAGGAGTAATACTGAATCGCAGGTTTCCCGCTGGTGTAAGGATGCACAAAACAGCGTAGCGTTACAACACCGAGGTGAGCCCTTGAGATAAAAATGACATCAAGAGAGGGGTGTGTTGCCATTGCTGTAAGCACATTGGAGCATTGCTAACCCGGTTTGCCTGTTGCTAAGCATAGCTGCAGGATAGGGGTGTGTTGAAGTAGCCATAGCTTTGCTTAGCTGAGAGCACACGAGGTAACTGAATGTGCATGTGAACGTGGATGAAAACACGCAGTAAACCTGGTAGAGCAGAAACAGGAAGGATATGGGAAAAAGATAAGGAAATGCTGCAGCATGGAAATAGGAGTACAAATGAGTAATTAACACCTGGGAACCCACAGTGGGCCATTGACAACAGCTAACAAGGCTACTAGCAGCTACCTGCAGAACAGGAAAGGAGAGGTGCTGTACTGCAAAGAAAACAGAACTGTCACAGCAGAACAAAGCAAAATTGCAGTGGATCAGCTACATAACACATTTCACAGCACATTCCTGGGTAGGGAAAGTATAAAACAAGAAAGCCAGCAGCTGGATGCATGCCTGTCAATGAGAGGGGATTCGTGTTGAAAAGTGAAATAAAGGGCAACAGATAAATCACAGCAGGCAAGCATAATTGAACACCAAAGGCCCCACAATTGCAGTACTCACTGTAAAACACATAATTAAGATACCCTGCAGCTGGAATTGCACATATACACCCAATTACATCAGCAGCATCCAAAGCACAATAGTATAAAGTGTGACAGCACCTCCACACACTTGTGTATTCCCAAACACCCTGCACCATCGGTGTAAACAGACGGGGAACTTTTAAAATGTACATGTTAGGGGCTGCCATAGCTTTGATTCATTATCATGTGTTGGAGACTGAAGGTGGTGTGGAGGATGATGCTGACAACCACCTCAGGCACCAGAGGAGGAGAAGAGTGTTCAGACCAAGGGTAACCTACCAGGGGCTAAATGATCTGGAGATAGTAGAGCATTACAGGGTGGACAGGGACACCATAAAACAACTTGTTGAGCTGTGCCAGCCATGCCTCAGAGCGAGAAATAACAAAGGGGAACCCATCCCAGTGGACACGAAGATATGTGTAAGCTTGAGAATACTAGCCACAGGTACCTTCCAAAGGCCAACTGGGGATATCCTAGGGGTCTCACAGGCATCAGCATCCAGGGTACTCCACCAGTTCCTGGATACCATGTTACCACATGCTAATTAGCACATATATTTCCCCCGAATGCAGGAGGAGTTGGCCAGCAATATGCATCCCTTCCACCATGTGGCAGAATACCCAGAGGTACTGGGTGCAATAGACTGCATGCACATACACATCAAGTCACCACCCGGTGAGCAGGGTAGGTGCTACATAAACCGCAAGGGATACCCCTCCATCTACTGCCAGGTTGTGTGCAATGCCCAGGGCATTATCATGGATGTGTGTGCTGGCAGCCCTGGAAGCTATCACGACTCCCACATCTGGCATGCCTCACAGCTGTATCAGGTATTTGCCAGGGGGGACATCCCATATGGCCACCTGGTGGGGGATGCTGGCTATGCACTGGAACCGTGGATGATGACTCCAATCAGAAATCATACACACCCATGCAAGAACACCATAATGAGGCACACACACAAACCAGAATCATCATAGAGCGTGTGTTTGGGATGCTGAAATCACAGTTTCATTGCTTGGACATATCTAGTGGAGCCTTGCATTACTCTCCAGGCACGTGTGTTCACATCTTCATAGTATGTGCCATGCTACACAATATGATCCTGCGGAAACAGCTGCAGCAGGGACAGAATGTTGAAAGCCCTCACATCCCACCACCATTGCCAAGGGCCCCACAGGCACAGAGGTACTCAGACCACGAACACCCTGAGCCAGCCCCAGTAGGCAGACGGAGGCATGCTCAGTATGCCCATGCCTTGGCAAAGATGGAACGTATAGCACACACACTTACAGTGTAGGCACCTATGGACTGACACCCTTCTCCACCTGCACACACAGTAAACATAGATGGCACACACACAAGACCACCTATAAATTGTCATGTATAGGTGGTCTACTGTGTGCATCCTACAGAGGCAGCCCTCAACTATTGCACACACAACCGCTATTGGCACAAGGTAAGTCAACACCTGAGCAGTAAGTTAAGCTACCAGCATGTGCTGATACTGTATGTATAGGTTCATAGGTACATAGGTAGGTACTTGGCTAACTTCCCAAGGCCATTCATATGCCTAGCTGAAATGTGTCAGCTGTCGCCACCCCATTGATTAACTAACTGTCCCTCTGTGGAGCAGAGCCAATTGCAGGATTCCTGGGGTGTACCCACTGTTCCCCATCCACTCTGCAAGGTGTCTCTGGAGTGTTAGTGAGGGGCTCCATATAATGTAATAAGGGATGTAGTTCCAAAGCATGGGGAGTACCTGTGACAGGAATCTGTCACTCCAGCATCATCCAGTTATGGTTGTAGCAAGGTTTAGCTCATTACAGTGTGTGGCTCACTTTGACATGGATTCCCATAGGTGGAGCATATCCATTAAGCCTGACTTGGACATGGCTTTGTTGGGCAGCAAAGATCATCTCTGAGTAAATGAGATGCCACTGAGTAATGCAAGAGTTCATGCAGTCTGGCAGCATAGGACACATGTCTGAGGCCAGCAATGCTCTTGGCGAGGTATGTTCGTGGACCCCCCAGCTGTTGGATGTGTCTTCTGAGGTACATCCCAAATGGGCTATCATACTCGATGATGGGATTGATGAGTGATGAGTAAAGGGGCACAATAACCTCAGTAGGCCTAGATGTAAACCCTTAAGTAATCAGATGGCCTACATAGATGGATGTCCTAATTACTTTGGAGATATGATTGTCAAAGGAGAGATCACTATCTAATGTAGTCCCCAGATACCCATTACCTTGTCTGTATTAAAGTGGCTGCCACTCATGTGTTAATATGTGGGTGTTTAGTTTTCCCAACATGGAATGACCATGCAATTCATGGCCTTTAGCTGGAGGCCATGACTGTGACATCCTGTGTTGGTCTATGTGAGACCCCTTGAAGGATGTCTGTGACAGCTGGACTGTCAGTTATGGCTCCCAGTTTGCAGTAATCACCAAACATGGTCTGCCATAGTCCACCTGTGTTTGACTGTACCTCTGAGAAGTATATGGCAAACAGTACGGGTCCCAGGACTGAGTCCCGTGGGACACCAGTTGTGACTGGTTATGATTTGGACCTGGTGGCTGCTAGGCTTACCATGTGGGTTCTGTGTGTAAGCCTGCTGGCAGCCCAACCTGTGATGTATGGGTGTATGTACTGGTTGGTGAGTTTATAAACAATACCTGAGTAAGGAATGGTGTCATAATCCTTAGTGAGGTCCAGGTATTATGTGTGAACTACCACACCCCACACCTAAAGTCTAGGTGACTGTAAGACATCAAACAGGTTCAGTAGGCATGATCTGCACTCAATTAAGCAGACCTGGGTTGGGTCGAGTGTCTGGAGGTTCCAAATGTCTCTGTTAATGAGTTCCATGATGATGCGCTCCATAGCCTTGCAGACCAGGCTAGTCAGGCTTATAGGGCAATAGTTCCTGGGGTCCGTTGTGGTGCCACCTTTGTGGAGTGGGATAACTGTTGCTGTGCGCCACTCTGTGGGCATGTAGCCTGTAGAGATGCTGGGTTTGAATGGTGTGTTTAGGTGAGGGATTAGTTCATTTGGAGTTCTTGTAAGACACAGCCTGGGACACTGTCTGGTCCCATTGAGGCTGTGTTTGTGGCTTTGGATAGGGCTGTTTTAACCTGTGTGTCAGTGATTGCTGGGGCCGTACATTCTTCTGGTATGGTTATGGGCCGTTTAAGGGTTGAGAGGTGTGTGAGGTTTGCAATGAACCTGTCTGCCAAAATGTTGGCAATATCAGTCGGTTCAGTGTATTTTGTGCCAGTCTGCACCAACTCAGAGCATATCTGAGAGTTCCCACTTAGGTTTTTGACATAGCTAAAGAATGCTTTGTGGTTATCTGTAGGGTTCTTGGGAAATTGTCTTTTGAAGCTAGCCTTGGATGATTTCATGAGGGATCGTAGTTTCTTGCTGATACTGATCAGGGATGTCTGTCCTTTTACGGATTTCTCTCTTATCTGTACTAGTTTCCTCCTTCTATTGTAGAGCCTGTTTATGGCAGGGATCCACCAGACCAATTTCCTTTTCTTGGAGGAGTGAGTCTAGGTTTGACTTGGAATAGCACGATCCATGCATTCCTGCAAATGATCATAGAGTACCTATGTATAGGTTTCAGCATCTTGGACAGAATTGTCCATTGTCGTGGGGGCTGTGAACCTTTCCACCTCAGGCTTAAGCAACATGAAGTCTGCTTTGGTTTCCTTGTTTGGGGTTGTGGGCAGAATGTGAATATCCAGAGTGATTAGTCTATGGTCTGATCTAACCAGTGAGGGGTTGACGTCAGGTGTGGAACACCGATCGCCCATGTTGGTGATGACCAGGTATGTTGTTCCCTCTGGTGGGAGTGTAGACCAGTTGTTCCAGGGCATTTGAGTTTAGAAATTCTAGGAAGCGCTGGGCAAGGGAGTTAGTACTTGAGTAGTTCTTCCAGTTAATGTTTGGGTAGTTGATATCACCCAGTAGTAGGGTGTTTGGTAGGACCTGCATATTTCCCAGTGTCTCCAGAAATGTGGAATGTGGGTCCTGGGTCATGGTGGGTGATCTGTAGCAAGCTACAATTTGGATTGCAGTTTTGCCCATTGTCAGTTGCACTTGGATGATCTCTGATGCATCGTGCTGCGCCACTAACCTGGAAGTGTGAGTATTCTTGATGAATATGGATACACCCCCACCTTTTGTGTTCCAGTCTGGGTTCTGTGGTTGAAAGGTGTGGTATGAGCTATAGTCTGGTGGTGCTGGGGTGCTCTCTGGAGCCTTAAACCAGGTGTCAGTTACTGCACAGATATCGATGTTCTCCATACTGATGAGTGCCTCGAGTGTGTGCAATGTGAGGTTTAGACTTCTGGCGTTGAGTAGCAATACCCTCAGTTTCTGGTTACTTGTGCTATGTACGGTGGTGGGTTTGTCTTATGAGCCTTGCCTAAAAGTCCACCTTGCCTAATATGCACCTCTCTGCTATTGTTTGCAATCAATGACAGCTGTGCATGTGTACATGTTCTGCAAATGTGTACTGACCCTTGTTACAGGGCTGTGCCAAATGGCTATGTGCACACCTACATAGAGCGGATATTGACAGTAGAGACACACTGGTTGAACGTGTAGATTTGTGTGGCCTAACCTCTCATTGCCAGATTAACAGCTGTTTGGAAATATGTTGACATCACTGGTAATGAAACAGGATACATATCATTTTTAACTCCAGTGTGACATCTGCAGTAGGCATGTAAGATGTAGGAAACCACTGCCCAAGTGTAATAGCAGCTTCATAGGTGATGGCGTACACTATCTGATTATATACTGATCATGTTGATAGTGGCAGCAGAGTCTATTGATATTTGACTCTATGTGGGGAGTTGGTGTCCGTGCCCAACAGAGCTCATGGTTCTGGGTATGTGAGTTTATACCCAGACAAGGATACAGCCCTGTTCACACTTGCATCATCTGTAATCAACTATCAGGATGTGATGTGGCCCTCAGAGGGGGATTGCTACTAAAGGTAGCTACCATGTTCCTGCAATAGCTAGTGATGCCACATCCATAACTCAAATATTTACACGTGAGCATCACTGTCTAAAACCTCTTCATAAGCAGTAAGTATAATAAATACAGTACGTGGTACTTGTAGTACTGAATGCTCATACAGGCATGTCTGCTACTCAGCTACTGGTGTTTACTAATGTCAGCTTTGTGTATGTGGCCATCCTGGGGCAATGCAATCTCTATGCCATGTACACTGCCAAACCCACCTAACACCACACCCCACACATTGTCTGGGATACAGCTACAGGGGTGATCTTGGAGGCAGTCCATACTACACCTATGACTGGACTAGACAGTCAAGAAGTGTAGGTTAACACATGCATCTCATCACCACAGCCAACACATACTTTTACCAGAACACAGTAAGGATGCACACACATTCCACCAGATATCACACACATCCACAGAGGCCTCTAAGTATCTGGCCAAGCAAGAGGCCTCCCAAGTTGGAATAGACAGACAACAGAATACAAAAACTGTACAACATAGTTTGGATAATTGTGTCACACCTCAGAACACATGGCCGGAAACATGGCCAACAGTACTCATTTGTGAACGCAAACCCTAGCACTATGTTACACACCAAGCTATATGAGGGCAAACATACTGTCATCTTCCTGTCTGCCATGATTAGCCACATACCCATACACTCTGATCACCTTTAGAACTATACACATGTCTTTGGCATATGCTATGTTTTTGTGCAGGACCTGTGATGCAGTAGTCTGGACTGCATGGAAACATATGTAGAAACTGACAGGTCATATAGCCCATGCGGGTATGTCCCAAGGCCTGTGTAGCATTCTGCCAGTGGCCAGAATGATGCAGCAGTACAGGGACAAGGATTGTATTCCACAATCGTGAAATTTACTGGTGCAATTCAAAGAGGATCCAGCATCTCTCTGCCTGGGATAACATGGTTGATAGACCATGATGCTTTGCCAGACAGGGCCTGCACCTGTCACCCCCCGAGAATCTGGATACTGGCAACGACCCATGCTTCCCCTATAGTGCCCTCATCATGCCAGATTCAAGTGAAAGTCCACTGGTGCAACAGGGACAGCCAAGAAATAAACTTTGGGTCTTGCTACTCAATACAAAGCAGGTACTCAGTATGGACTCACTTACAGCAATCTGAAACATGGAGAACATATCTGTGCAGTGATTGAGATATGGTTCAATGCTTTGGATAGCACCCCTGCATGACCATGTTATAACACATACCTTACATCTTGGCCAACATCCTTTATTGGAACACATGGGCCACAGGTGTGTCCAACTTCCTGAGGGATATGTACACCCCCCACGTAAGTTGCACTTGCACAATGTAAGATGCATTATGCTGAGCAACTATCTTTGTGCCAAAGTGTAATCCAAATTGCACCTTGTGACAGATCATCCACCATGCCTCAGAAATCCCAACTGACATTTTGCTGCAATGGGGAATACCAGTTGTGAGACAAGACACCATAATCATGGCCACTCAGCTATCCCATTATGAACCGGGAAGACTCATCATGTACCAACACATGTGCTCAGTGCATGTTGGATGTCATCAACACCAATGACCTGGATCACCATAGTCACACCAACAGGGCTAACAGTATGCCACACATGGTCAGTCTTCAAAGCCAATGTTATGCCCCTTAAGAGCAAAGTGGTGACTGTCATGGTACCCATGCAGATGTACAATGGATGTGCAAATGCTGGGTCCTACACAAATGCACTTTAGGCACTCACATATGTGCAGTGATCATGCCATTGAAACAGAAACAGGATTCAAACAAACACAACCATGAAGGCAAACCGGTGGTACCCTGCCTTAAAATGTACCACAGAAGGTAGTAACTGTTGCAAGGGTCAACACACATGAGTGGAAGTTGATCCATGGTCAGCCTCAGTAAGATGCAGATACATCATATAATGCCATGCAAAGCTACCTTCAAACTACTCATCCACATATTATGATGCCAAACACAGAGGATTCCATAGTTGTGTCATGAAACATAATGGCAACAACAAGACCTGCTGTGCTTCAAAGCACTATGGCATGAGAGGTACTGCACCTACAGAAATACACCTGTTCAGCCAGATAGGGTCTTGGATAACACAAACACACTGTCCCCCCAACAGGTACACATTCATATATCCATGTGCACTACAGAGCCCCTGTAATAACAACTATGCAGGTACAAGCTGCACTCTCTAATGCCATACATACAGGCTGCATGGGACCTGTCCACATTCCAGGTTATATACTACACAAATGTCAAAACAATCTGCTTCCCACATAAACATCTCATACAATCATAGCTTCATGTCAGGCTGTGTGCACACTGAATGGTGCACAGCAACAGTCATCTGTTAATGCTGTCAATATCTGAGGGACCCTGGTGTGTGTACAGCTGACCTGGTTACAAACAGTGGTATCATTGCATTATATAACACATAATGTAACTGTGTCAGTACATGGGTACTCTGCACAGTTGTTGTAGGGCTAGGTACAGTCCACCAGTCAAAGGTTACTTGGTGTTGTTCCATTACATTACATACAACATGTATGGATGTGTGTTGGTGGTCTGAGGACATGGTGGTGTCTGACGATTACATCCTAGAATGAGCTTTTGACACTGTGACCTGCACCTGACTCATCTGTGATGATATATGTTGGAGTACTGGTCTGTACATATGAGTAGCCATTATGAATGTGGGGACACCACCACCTGGAGTGGTCTATACCAGTGTTATGGCCCACATGTCTGGTTCTGAGTTGTATGGTGGTAGTGCTATTGTGCACAACAGAGCTGTCAGCCAGGTGTTCCTCACTGCACAGATGTCAGTATTCCCCATTGTAGGTTCAACAGTGAGCAGCTGTGATTACGACAGCAACACATCTAGCACTGGTTAGCATAAGCATACAATGCAATTGTCTTTTAGGTGTCAGGGTGTTATCTTGTGTTTAGGTCATTTGCCTTAGAATGGCACTATATGGGAAAATGCGAACGAGGTATTATCAACATTCCATTGAGTCATGGATGCACGTGATCTGTGACAAAGGCTTGTCTTCTGTCAGTCATGTCATCCCAGACTGACAGACACTGGACAACCTCATAATTACAGCAGGATATTGGCTCATTGTGTTGGTCAAGCAGTTGCCATTCCTAGCATGAAATCACTGCGAGTGGTAGTATTGTGCTTGGTATAGACTGATACATTTAAGGTGTCGGACAACAGCAGGTGTTTTGTAGATGACCAGTATCAGATACATGTAGTGCAGCGTTCCTGCTAACAATGACAACTACTAACACTGGAGACCATTACAACATGTTCTGTACGTCCAACTGTATGAGCTTGGCCACTGTGGCCTTCCATGTTTAGAATCAGAGTACATTCTAAACAGCCCTGTGCTAAGTGCATGAGCATGCCCAGTATAACCTTGTGTATTTGGACTCATAGTGCATTCCAAATAGCCCTGTGCTACTAAGTGTGTGAGCATGCCCACTGACACCTTATGTAAGGTATGTGCTTCTATGTGTATGAGCATGACGATTGTAACCCTGTATAGTGATAGTAGTCATCCATTCCACAGAAGGGCATACTCCTGTTTGGGATGGACTCCTTCGTTAAACACACAGGTTCACAGCTATGTACATCATAACTGTCAGCATCCCTGTTGATGTCCGCAATCCTAGAAGGTCATGATGACTGCCTTGGAATGTGTAATCTCTGTGGCGCAACTTGTAACCGCGTAGTAATGTAATAGTGATCTGTAGATAGGCAGGTGTTCTGATCCCATCTCTGGTGTGTGTGTCCATCTGCCGGTGGACAGAACCATGCTTTTTAGAGTACTCATACTCCATATATTTCCTACAATCAACTTTGGCAAGGCTGATGATGTCACCCACCTAGGAATACACCTCTGGGATTGCTGTGACCCAGTAATCTCAATAGCGTGTTCTGTAACTGCGTAATTCTGCCTAGGTTGGTATTCTAATGCCACACATGCCAAGTGTATGTGTGTGTGTGTGTGTGTGTGTGTGTGTGTGTGTGTGTGTGTGTGTGTGTGTGTGTGTGTCCATCTGCCGGTGGACAGAACAATGCGTTTTAGACTACTCACACTCCATACAATTCCTATACTCAACTTTGGCAAGGCTGATGATGTCACCACCTAGGAATACTCCTCTGGGATTGCTGTGATCCAGTAATCATGATAGCGCATTCTGTAACTGCGTAACTCTGTAGTGTGATAAAATAGTTAGGTCGGTGTTCTAATCCCAGATATGCCATGTGTGTGTCCATATGCTGGTGGCACGGCCAGCCTTAGGCATAGGCGAACTAGGTGACCACCTAGGGTGCCATACAGGCTAGCCTCATAAAGGGCGCATTATGCACTTATTTGCTTATTTTTTTAATTAACATAAAGTTTGCGCTCTTCTTGGTGCTGGAACTAGAGGGTGGAGGGTGGGGGAGGCAAAGCTAGCACCCTCCCACTTACAGCTGCAGGTGTAGTGTAAGAATCTTCTCCTTTAAGGAGAAACTTGCGTGCGTCATGACGCCAACATCATCCAAATGGATTCTGCAGTTCCGCGCATAATTTAAGCCAGCAGTTCAAAAGAAGAGTTGTTTGTGTCTCTGTGTGTGGCCGTTTGGATTATAAAGAAGGTAAGTGTATGCATTTATGTGTAATTTAAACTGTTTAGTTCTGTATGAGAAAGAATGTGTGTGGGTATATACATATGTGTATGGAATTTAAATTTGTTCTGTTTGTATGAGATATAAAGTGTTTGTATGTTACTGTGTGATAGTAGGTGTGTGTGTGTGTGTGTGTGTGTGTGTGTGTGTGTGTGTGTGTGTGTGTGTGTGTGTGTGTGTGTATATGGAATTTAAACTAGCCGTTCGTTCCTTTGAGAGTCTTTGTTGCTGTGCAAGAGAGTAGGTGTGTGTGTGTTGCTTTGTGACAGAGTCGCTGTATGTGTGTGCTGCTGTGGCAGAACAGACAAGGTAGGTGTGTGCTTACTTTAAACTAGTAGTTTCTCTCATTTCTGTATGAGAGAAGTGCTTGTGTTTTGTATGAGAGCAGAATTGGAGTTTGTAGAATTTAAAGTAGTCGTTAGTTGCTGTATGAAAGGGAAGGTGTGTGTGTGTGTGTGTCTTGTGGCAGAACAGACAAGGTAGGTGTGTGCTTACTTTAAACTAGTAGTTTCTCTCATTTCTGTATGAGAGAAGTGCTTGTGTTTTGTATGAGAGCAGAATTGGAGTGTGTAGAATTTAAAGTAGTCATTAGTTGCTGTATGAAAGGGAAGGGGTGTGTGTGTGTGTGTGTGTGTGTGTGTGTGTGTGTGTGTGTGTGTGTGTGTGTGTGTGTATCACTCATACTGGATACCTCTCAACTTCTTAGAGCAAGAAATCTGGACTAGTGTGTGTGTGTGTGTGTGTGTATCACTCATACTGGATACCTCTCAACTTCTTAGAGCAAGAAATCTGGACTAGTGTGTGTGTGTATCACTCATACTGGATACCTCTCAACTTCTTAGAGCAAGAAATCTGGACTTTGTGTGTGTGTGTGTGTGTGTGTGTGTGTGTGTGTGTGTGTGTGTGTGTGTGTGTGTGTGTGTGTGTGTATCACTCATACTGGATGCCTCAACTTCTTAGAGCAAGAAATCTGGACTAGTGTGTGTGTGTGTGTGTGTGTGTGTGTGTGTGTGTGTGTGTGTGTGTGTGTGTGTGTGTGTGTGTGTGTATGTGTGTGTATCACTCATACTGGATACCTCTCAACTTCTTAGAGCAAGAAATCTGGACTAGTGTGTGTGTTTGTGTGTGTGTGTGTGTGTGTGTGTGTGTGTGTGTGTATCACTCATACTGGATACCTCTCAACTTCTTAGAGCAAGAAATCTGGACCAAGCCATAAAGTGGGATAATGGCCCTAAAATAGGAAAACTTTTTAAATATTGCTCTTACAAACTTAGAACGTTGATAGAAGGCTGACAGGTTTTGCATTAGTGCTGCGACTTCAGTCTTGAAAGATTTACCAGTAATTTGGAAAACATACAAAAATGAGGTCCACTCTCAAGTATCCAGATTTAGCATTATAGCTTGCCTGTTTCTCATAATTTGTGGTTTTCTGGCAAATCAGGGAGGACTGAAGTCACTAGTGCTGCAAGCAAAACTCTCTATTTTTTGGCCATTGTATCCACATTATTTTAGGCTCTGTCCAGATTTTTTGCACTAAGAGGTTGAGAGGTATGCATACCTCTCAACTGCCCAGATTTTTGACTTATATTTTTGGACTATTCCTCATAAAAATTATGATTTTCTGGCAAATCACTGAGGATTGAAATAACTAAATGCCAAACATTTGAGTTTCAGCCCTCATTTCCTTCAGAAAATGCATGCTAAGACAAATGCTTCTAAGTCTGTAAAAGCAATATTTTAATTTATCCCTCTTTTTGTGGCCTTTGCCGCCCCCCCCCCCCCAATATTTTAGGCTTTGTTCAGCTTTCTTGTACTAAGAGGTATGGAGGTATGGTATGTAATGCCTTAGTTGCTGGTTATTTGGTGCATTTTAAGGGGGGTAGGGGCCTGCATTCCTGAGTGTCCTCTTTTCTATAAGATGCCTAGTTGTCAGTTTCTCAGTCATTCCCTATTACCAGTTTTTTTAATGTAAAGTAAGCAATTACTTTGTCAAGGGCAGCAGAAACTGAATTTGTAGATGAAGCACTGAAATGTAAAGTTGTTTGCCAGTAACAACCTCTTCATTATTTACAAATCTCTTTAATGTAGAATTATTCGGATGAATTTTACTTCTGCAGAGATTGTGCTTTTGATTGACACTGGTGGATTAGTTTGAATGACCTTTTATGGTTACAATGTTCTGAAATGGGAAGTTTTGGCATTATTGGGTCATGCATTTTGTTTCATTGCTTGCTGGAAAAATGTTAAAAATTACAAATTTAAAACTTGCTAACAACTGGTGCTGTATTGTGCAAGGAATATAATTTATTACAATCAGGAAGGTGAATCAAAGAACACATATGATTATTCATGGCTATAAAAATGTGTTCAAGGAGCCTGTAGTTTGAAAATAGCCCAAAGGTAATCTTAATTCTCCACTTTCCAGATGGATTAAGTTTACTGTTCATGCTAAGCCTGTTTTCATTGTGAGGCTGTACTGTTTAGCAAGTGGCTATTGCTGTTTGTGCCAAGTCTGTTTTCAATGTGCAACTGTTTTATCAAATGGCACACTGTTGTAGAATCTGAAAGCAGTGTTAGTAGCATAATCGCTTTTGGTGCAGAAGGCTGTGGCTTCTACTTCCACACCATATAGATGAAGTACTGACTTCGCAGAAGTGCTGATATTGCAGTACCCATATGATTGCAGATTATTTGGTGTATTATAAGGAGAAATAGGGGCTCTACACTCCTGAGTGTTTCCTACTTTGTATGAGATGGCTTGTATGAGAACTATGAACTGGTTGGTTTCAGTCATTTCTATTGCAATATTACCAGTTTACCAAATTTTCTATGTAATATAGATGATTACTATAAGGGCAACAGGCACTGAATTTGTAGATGAAACATTGAGGTGTAAAGTTGTTTGCCAGTAGCATCATCTTTATTAGTTACAGATTTCTTTTACTGTGGAATTCCGATGATTTTACTTCTGTAGAGATTTTGTATCTAGTGATATTGGTGAATTGTAATGACAGAAGTCTGGGGTTGCCTTTTATGGTTCAAATTTTCTAAAATGGGTAGTTTTGTCATTGGTTTATATTTTGTTTCATTGCTTATTAAAATGTTTAAAACCACACATTTAAAACACATTCTAACAAGTGGTGCTGTATTATACAAGGAATATAACTTAATACAATCAGGAAGGTGAATAAAAGAACAAATTCATGTATGCATTGCCCTAAAATGTGTGCAAGGAGTCTAATTAGGAAACTGCCCAAAAGTAAACCTAATCCTCCACTGGCCAGATGCATTTTCTAAGAATGTGGGGTTTCATGCCGTCTCAATTACAGACGTTTACTGGTCATGCTAAGTGTGTTTTCATTGCAAGACTGTATCATTTAGGAAATGGCTATCTGCTTGTGCTATTCTAGTTTAAGCTACTGTACACAGGGGGGAGAGAGGTAGCTATTCTACTTTCACTGAGCTGTAAGGCTGACTCGCCTATCCAAAGTAAATTAAACTGTGTAGATTACCTTAAGCATCGCTTTGAAAGAAGGCACTGGGCTTCTATTTTCTGAGAGCATGACTTTTACAGTAAAATGTGTGAAGGAGCAGCAGATAAAGCAGGTTTATTAAAAAAATTCCACCTTCACTTGCAGTTTAACTATATTACAAGGTATATTTTCTTCCTATGCATTTAAATAATTGAAGGAAATGACTGGAGTGGCTTTCGTGGGGAGTGACCTACATGTGGGTGTGGTTTATAGGGGTGTTTCATGAGTTTGGTATGGGCGGGGCTTAAGGGGGTGCCGGAGTACTACTTCGCCTAGAGTGCCATTTCAGCTAAGGCTGGCCCTGGCTGGTAGACAGAGCAATGCTTTTTAGAGTACAATTCCTATACTCAACTTTGGCAAGGCTGATGATGTCACCCACCTAGGAATACTCCTCTGGGATTGCTGTAACCCATTAATCTTGATAGCGTGTTCTGTAACTGCGTAATGCTGAAGTGTGATAAAGTAATTAAGTCAGTGTTGTAATCCCAGACATGCCAAGTGTGTGTGTGTGTGTGTGTGTGTGTGTGTGTGTGTGTGTGTGTGTGTGTGTGTGTGTGTGTGTGTGTGTGTGTACCCGCCTGCCGGTGGACAGAACAATGCTTTTTAGAGCATTCACACTCCGTACAATTCCTATACTCAGCTTTGGCAAGGCTGATGATGTCACCCACCTAGGAATACTCTTCTGGGATTGCTGTGACCTAGTAATCTCGATAGTACATTCTTTAACTGCGTAATGCTGTAGTGTGATAAAGTAGTTAGGTCAGTGTTCTAATCACAGACATGCCAAGTGTGCGTGTCTGTCTGTCGGTGGACACAACAATGCTTTTTAGAACATTCACACTTTGTACAATTCCTATACTCAACTTTGGCAAGGCTGATGATGTCACCCACCTAGGAATACTCCTCTGGGATTGCTGTGACCCAGTAATCTCAATAGCGTGTTCTGTAACTGCGTAATGCTGTAGTATGATAAAGTAGTTAGGTCGGTGTTCTAATCCCAGACATGCTGAGTGTGTGTGTGTGTGTCCGTCTACCAGTGAATAGAACAATGCTTTTTAAAGTACTCACACTCTGTACAATTCCTATACTAAACTATGGCAAGGCTGATGATGTCACCCACCTAGGAATACACCTCAGGGATTGCTATGACTCAGTAATCTTGATAGCGTGTTCTGCAACTGCGTAATGCTATAGTGTGATAAAGTAGTCAGGTATGTGTTCTATTCCAAGGCATAGCAGGTGTGTGTGTTTGTCAATCATATCCTATGTGTTGGTGGTTGTGAGTGGCTAGCCACTGGATGTGTTGAGGAGCGTGTTTTGTTGTTTCCCTATATAGTGGCCATAAATGTCACAATCAGCCAAGAGAGAGAGAGAGTTGGCAAGACATACCCATACATTTGGCAATAGGCCTGGTGAGTAAAGTTAGCAACCCTAATATTACCCTGAATACAGTCTGAACCCGTATGTTGCACAGAAACACACTTGCCTTGGGATTAACACCAGTACATAATACAGGAGTCGCCGGTGATTTCCTTTTCATTCTTGTCAAATGCTTTGGTGTCACGAGGTTTGTTCTTGATATATATATTCTATATCTGTGTATGGTGTGTGTATAAATATATATATATATATATATATATATATATACATATATATATATATATATATATGTATTTATACATATATATATATATATATATATATATATATATATATATATATATATATATATATATCTATATATAGACATTAACACACATACATCTACGTGATGGAATACATGTCCTATACTGTTGAATGCCTGTGCTGGATGATATGTAAGTGATAACATCCAATGTACATATATCTGCCATGGTTTAGTGGTAAAGCACATCGTCTGTGGTGTGTAGGATCTTGGTTTTGAGCCTTGCAGAGGCCAGTTGTTTTGTTGCTGGGCACAACAAGGGCCATTGAATACGGTGTGAGTAAGGCACTTTTAAGCAGTTGTGTGTGGGTTTGCATGATGGTAAGCAGTGGTTAGTTTTAGGGAGGCTCAGCATGGGTCATGTAACTATGCATTAGCAGGCAATCCTATGCAAATAAGGTAAAGGATAGTGAATCCCAGTTATCCCCAGGGTGTCAGGCAGGTCCCAAGAGTGTATGTGTATAGATAGCCGGGTGCAGGACTCAGATATAGGTGACATCATGGGGGGTGTCAGGCATACTGTATGTGGATTGGAGCCCTGTGGCTCGGGATTGCTCCTAGCTTAGCACGGCTAATCTAGGGGTGTGTCTACACCTGCCTAGTTGAATTGGGAGGGACAACAGCAGTAGGAGAATAATCAAGGTGAACTAGCTGAGCTGACAGGTGATATGTATCAGAATTAGTCGATTACAGGGGCAGCAGACCAGCCCAGCCCAAAACACTACTATAAACTAAGCAAACACCTTCCTCTCTGTTTTTTCCATACTCTACACCACCGGTGTATATATGCGGGGAAATTTTAACAAACTTATAAAATGAGAAGGGCTGCATCAGGCAACATAGACCAATATGTGCAAGAGGCTGAGGGTGGTGAGGATGTGAATGCTGCTGAACAACCCTCAGTGAGGAGATAGAGAAGAGTGTACAAACTCTGGGTAACCTACCAGGGGCTACATGAGGTGGAGATAGTGGAGCGCTATGGGGTGGACAGAGACCTCCTACAGCAGATTGTTGAGCTGTGCCGGCCACACCTGACACATCAAACAGGCCGAGGGCAACCCATCCCAGTGGATACCAAGGTATGTGTAGGCCTAGGTACCTTCCAAAGTACAACTGGGGATATCATGGGGATCTCACAGGCATCAGCATCCAGAGTATTCCACCAATTCCTGGATGCCATGTCAGCACATGCCAGTGAGCACGTATATTTCCTCAACACATGTGTTGATCAGTAATATGAGTCTCTTCCACCAAATAGCAGAGTACCCTGTGGTAGTGGGTGCTATAGCCTGCAAGCACTTATGCATCAAATCACCACCCAGTGAGCAGGGTAGGGCCTACATCAACCGCAGGGGCATCCCCTCCATCAATTGCCAGGTCATATGTGATGCCCAGGGCATTATAATGAATGTGTGTGCTAGCTGCTCTGGTATCTATAATGATTCTGAAATATGGCATCTGACACAGCTGTACCACAGCTTTGCCAATATGGACATCCCCTATGGTCACCTAGTGGAGGATGCTGGGTACCCACTGGAGCCGTGGCTGATGACACCCATCAGAAATGCACACACACCTGAACAACAATGCCATAATGAGGCACATGCACAGGCCAGACATATAATAGAGCGTGTGTTTGGGATGCTCAGGTCACGGTTCCAGTGTCTGGACACATCCGGTGGAGCTTTGCAGTATTCACTAGCTACATGCACCCAAATTGTTATGGTATGTGCTATGCTACACAATATGATCCTGCGGAAACAGCTGCAGCAGGAACAGCATGAGGCAGGGCCACACAGCTCCCCACCAATGCCAAGACCTGTACAGGCAAAGAGTGACTCGGAGGGGGAACAACCTGAGCCTGACGCAGTAGATGGAAGGAGGTGTGCAAAGTGTGATCTGGCCTTGGCAAAGAGGCAATGCATAGCATATGCACTGACACAGTAGGGACCCAGGGTATGTCACCCTCTCTGACTCACACAGACAGTAAATGGGATGCCAAACATGACACAACCTGTGCCCAGCCATGTATAGGGAGTGTACTATGTGCATCCGACATAGGCAACCTTCCAGCACCATCCTCAAGTCAGGCACACCCTCAAGGTAAGTCAATCAACCTACCAATTGCCAAATGTATTAGAATGTGTTAGTACCTGTAGCTATGGTATGGATGTGAGCATGCAAGGGAATTGGGTGGCCGAATGTTAAGGCAGCAGACAGTAGACACCCATAGTGGCACCATGACATCTGTAATGCATACTGGAGTCACCACAGTAGCCAGTACTACACAGGGTGACAAAACCCACTGTAGATAATGGGCTGAGCATCATGTGTGTCCATAAGACCCACACAAGTCTCAACCAGCTGAACAGGTGTAGACAGACACAAACAAATGATGTACTATGGCCTCTGAATGTGCCCTATGGGTAACCCCTCCCACAGACCCACGCAGACAGACTACAGCAGGCAAGGCAGTTGGATGTAGGTCATGAAGGCTATTAAGTCAGAAACTAATATGTTGGTAATTAAAGCTAAGATTTGTAGTACACTGGTATGCCTCTAGCCAGTACTATAGGTAAGACTACACACTGAAATGGAGTGCCTGAAATACCAGTACAGTACTAGCAAATGTGTACAAGTATCAGGTTTGCACCCCATCCAACGTACACTTATAGCAACAGTCAGATGTGTCCCCCTGCTCCTGTGTAGGAATGTAGATGCAGTCCGGTGCCCCCCCACTATGCAGAAATGCAGCAACAGTCAATGCCACATGACCGATGGATACCCTGCAGACACAGCATGCTACCTGTTGGTGTACAACACAAAGGTCAGCACCACAGTACAAACTACCTGGACATGTAACACATGCGATACAGATGGCCATACTGGGCATGCTCACACACTTGAAGGTATGAAGGCAATGTCAGTCGACAACATACTGAATGGTCATACTGGGCATGCTCACACACTTAAACACATGAAGGCCATGTCTGCAAACACCAGTGGTCCAGACATATCTGGGGGTCGCAGATCTTAGTGCAGACACAAGTCAGTATACACCACTCCTGCCTTGCACACACAGTGGATAGGAATACAGGCATATATGTAAGGACAACTCACTATAATACGTCAAAGATAGATGGACATAGATGTGTGGAGGAGGGTGACCGTGACAAGGAGCCATCCGGGCCTGTCCCATCCAGCACACAGCCAAAGGGCCCCAAACACATGAGGTGCAGGTGTTATTCACTGCAGAAACTAGCCACCTGTATCTGTCAGCAAGTCAGACTATGTGGTGCACATGCCAGCTGTGCAACATGACTGTACAGGGAAGTAGTCATCTAGTAGCTGTATACACGTACCTGTGACATATGGCCCCATGTGCGCCCGCATGTAGCATGTCAACCCCTACATGACTGGGTTATGGCCCATGCACACACTGCCCTCCCCATAGCAGTATTATGAGAAGCCTGCTGAGGTCATCCATTGTGAAATACACCTTTGGGAGAGCTGTAGCTCAGTAATCTCCATGGCGCATCCCATAACTGCATGCTGCTGTAGTATTATACTAGTTAGGTAGTAGTTCTAACCCCAGACTTGCCAATTGTAAGTGTGAATGTGTGTGCATCTGTCTGTCTCAGACTGGGAAGAGAAAAATGGTTTATAGGCTACCCACAGTCTGTACAAATCATATACTCACCTTTGGCAATGCTGCTGATGTTACTCACCTAGAAATACACCTCTGGGAACATCGTAGACCAGTAGTCTCTGTTGTGCTTTCTGTAACTGCGTATTGCTGTAGTGTGATAGAGTAGTTATGCCAGTGTTGTAACCCCAGACTTGCCAACTGTGTGTGTGTGTGTGTGTCCGTCTGCCTGAGTACAGACCAATGCTTTTAGAGTACTCACACTCTGTACAATTCATATACTCACCTTTGGCAATCCTGCTGATATCACACACCTAGAAATACACCTCTAGGACTGGTGTAATCTGGTATTCTCTGTGGTGAGCGCTGTCAATGCGTATTGCTGCAGTATGATACAGTAGGTAGGTAGGAGTTTGAATCCAGGACATGGCAGGTGTGTGTGTTTGACTGTCAGAGCCTGTGTGGGGGTGGCTGTGAGTGTCTAACCACTGGACATGTTGGGGAGTGGGTTTTTTAGTTTTCCTATATGGTGTCCGTCTAATGACACAATGCCCACCTCATGAGGCGTACAGATGTCAGTCAGCCACGGGACTGTTTTGGCAAGCCATACCCCTACATCTGGCAAAAGGCCTGGTGAACAAAGTATACAACCCTAATAGTACCCAGTATATGTCCTGAATCCATGTGTCATGCACAAACACACTTGCCTAGGATATCCTGCTATGCTGCAAGTACCATGCACATTGATGACAGATAGTAGGCATGGTGTGATTGCAGTGGGCTGCAGAGGACATGGCACCCTGTACAGCGGTACAATAGGCACATAATTGTGGACAATGTGCCTTCACTATGTTCCCCACTGTATGCCTGCAACATATGTGGCGCCATCAAATGTGATCCACAGAGGCCATACAATGCCGTATACATGTGCCCTGTATGGACCAATGTCACTGACACCAGGAAATACCTGTATCATGCTATCAGTGAAGGTGCAGAGTCGACCTGCTGACTATAAGCAGGTTTCGCCACACCAGGCCAGTATTGACATATCGGAGGATAACAGTCTGTGTACACAACATGTGCCTGTCAAACCAGGTACACCTGTACATGTCACTGTACAGTATTGTGGGACATGCACATCCCAGGCAATGTCCATGTCAAGGACTATCACACACAGACATGGCATGGATTGCAAAGTTATGGCCATACACAATGGTAACCAGGATGTCAGGGCAGTTCATGCCATACCCATCTGTGTGGGACATTGCAGACACTACACACCTGTACCACACTACACACCATTGTTGGGTGGTACAATGCCAAGGATTACCCCTCACCCAGCCTTGTAAAGCCATCTTGCACAGCCAACCACTATACACCCATGAAGCAGTGCATACATGCATGTCAGTACTGGCACCTTGTGTCTGCGTGTGGGTTATGATGCTCCCAACCACAGTCACTCCCAGTATAACTCCCATTGGCATATCAACAGATGTCAAACATGTTCACATGCCCTAGCCCATAGAACCTCCAGATATCCTCTTTGGTGCATGTAGTATCTGTAGATTACTGCAGTGTGGCAAACTAAGTAGTTAGGGAGCGTATTTGTGGCCCTGGCAAAGAGTGTCAATGTGAGTCCCTTAGAGAGTGTGATTGTGGTGACAATGGCATCCGTTCACATGGACAGCCATGTGTGTTACACCTAATGTATGTCTACTATATCTCTGTTGCACATGTCTCTCACCAACACATATATATGTTCTTACAGCACAGCAACATGTTGGCTTTGTGTCACATGTAGTAACTGCATGCACTTGTAATAGTAATGACTAGTCAGTCAGGGGTTTGACCCCTGTGCTGGTAGGTGTGTGACAGACGATGCTTAAGTTTTAGTCTCCAAGCCCTTCTCTGATGTACTTTGTCTGTCCCTCCCACACACTCTCTGATGGATGTGGAGATGTACACCTGCTCAGCAGCAGCATGTGTATTGTAAATAATGGAAATGATCAGGTGATGACCTCTGCACCTATTGCTGTCCTCCTCTTGCTGATTGCATGTGGAACAGATGTGATGATGTTCCCATAGTCATTCGCATGATAAACACAGTACAATATCTAGGAACATCATGTTGATGTTTGGCCATGACAGTTGCTGTGAGTGGTACCTGGATGTGGTGTTTGGAAACGGTATCACAGATGATATCTGGATTTTCATCAAACATCATACACAGTGGGAAATAGTCTAAAGACAGGAGAGTGATGTGCCAGACATGACTACAACATGCAAATGTAGCTATGCTTCATTGAGACTACTGCCTGTTTAACATGTTGTGTGTGGTAATGGCTATTCTGCATGTTTTAAAACATACATGACAGTGCTCTGTTTGTGAGGGACCCCCATTTGTAGGGACATCTGTGGACTGGTCAGTGTGTGGAACCATTTGTTTCCTGTATTACACACTGAACACACATCTGTGCACAGCAGGAGCATAGTGTGGTGATAGGGATGTGTTACTGCCATCGCATCCCTGACTGAACATATGTCACATTAAACAGTGGCATGACAGACACTGCCTGGGGTTCTCATTGGCAAGCCAATAATGGGCCACTGTTCATAGCTGCAGTCACATGACTTCTACACTTTGTACAGATGTCATGCAGTATATATGCATGTGTTGTGCTCCCTCTGCAAATGTATACCATCTGTTGTGTTCGGTTGATGGTCATATCTATGCATACTGTTGTAAGTAATCCTGAATGCTGTTGTCTATTACTAAACCATATCTGTGTTTAAACTGCAACACCATAGGCTGTATAGGTTTGGAGGTCCCGGCAGAACCTCCTGTCCCACATCAGCTGACCATGGCACCGGGCACCAGCACATCTGGGGCCCAGCCTTGGACCTCAACCTCTGTTGGCTCTGCACCACCTTCTGGTGGTACCACCACTGAGGATGGGGCTTGTCCCCCTGGGAGCAGGGCCAGACAGGAACATGTCCGCTGTCGTGCGGTCCCAGACGTGGTGCATTGGGGGCTCAATAAGGGGTTCCGAGGCCAGATACGCAAGCTCAAGGGCGGAGTGTCACATTTACAGGGTGAGGCTGCCCCTCCTTGACAGCCCCCAGCATTGCCTCTTTGCAGCTGTTTTGGGGCAGTGGTGGCTGCCCATGGCTGGGGACCTCCATCCTACTGTTCCCATGGGCTTGTGAATGCCGAACACCCCTCCCTGTCTGAGGTGTATCCCCCCACATGTGTCATATACTGACCCTGTATGCTGTCTTGTCTGTGATCCTACCCTACCTATCCTCCACGGGCATACCTACTCTCCTTCCCCCACATCCCACTATCACCCTACAGAAACATAAGGCCAATCAGTTCCTTGGACAGCATTTGTTCCATACATAGCTATCCATTTCACACACGTGCCCACTGGACACATGTAACCTTTGTAATATGCATCACAACATACTCCTGTTATCCTCACCCCTGTCCCTCAGGCGCACAATCCTGGTATGCACATCACTCCTAAATGTTCCAGGTACACGTGATGCGGATGATCCCATTGTACACACAGCACTACCAGTCCCTCTATGGTTACCCCATTTAGCTTTATCATTATGATGATGTTGCACACAGCACCTTGAAAGAGTACTGTTCTCACATAATGATTGGACAGGAAATGGTGTGTTAATGTACATTACATGCACAGAGTGATTTATACAGCCAATGCACAACTGTTTGCATGTATGTATGACACATGTCTGTCTGAGGGAGTCTTGATATTACATAGGACAACACCACTAAATAATACAGGCGTCGCTGGTGTTTCCCTTTTCATTCGTTTGTAATGCTTTGTTGTCACATGGTATGTTCCTGATATATCTCTATATATGTATGTACCTATATGCTGGACATAAACACTCACACATACATCTACATGATGGAGCACATTCCTATACTGTTGAATGACTGCGCTGTATGATATGTTTGTAGTAAGGTCCGATGACTGTATATCTGCCATGGCGTATTTGTAAATCACATTAGCTGTGTGTGCAGGGTCCTGGTTCCGAGCCTTGCAGAGGCCATTTATTTTGTTGCAGGGCAGAACAAGGCCATTGGATATGGAGGGATTAAGGCACATTAAAGCAGTTGTGAGCGGGTGTGCATGGGTTTGTGTGGTGTTAAGCAATGCTAACCTCTGGTTACAGCTTAATACACTCAGTTAGCCTCTACATTGCTTTACCAGTGTAATACTTGCATACTGGCAGCCAAACAAGCATACACCCGCTTGCTCCTGCACTTGCAAATGCACTGACATTGGTGCTTGCATCTGACACTCACACCCCTGGGTGGGAGTGAGGACCACAATATTACCTTGTGATGCCTATTACATCAGATTACATGGCTACAGTATCGGGAATGGCTGCCCATTAGGCGACGGCATGCTGTTCAACTGTACGTGGCCTGTCCAGTGTTTTATTCATATTATTTGTGTGTTCCTCTGACAATTTGCACCTGTCTGGCTGATACATGGGAAATGAGACTCTTCAATACAGACAAGTAATTGGGTTTTGGGACTCACATCCGTCAGCCGAGTCATGCTACTGCATACCTATTATTCTATCATCTTTCTAAGGTAGTCAGTGGAATATGTGCTTTCTGTCCCTATCAGACCTCTCATACGATTGGGGAAAAATGAAGACTGAATCAGGGACATGGCATAACAACATCAGGGACACATTTAAATTATTGGTGCTATTAACCTGACACATTGACAGACTCAGAGCATATGAATTCATACACATTGTTTGAGGTACATGCTGTTTAAAACTCTTAATTGTTGCCGTTATTCATTACATGTAATCTACCACCTTTCCTCCTAATATCACTAGTGCTAGGAGGGTTTAGGCGGGACAGAGTTAGAATCTGAGTCGAAATCAGGGACGTCACTGGTAATCAGGGACAGTTCAGTGGTATGGTCCCTATGTGTTCCCCCAATGGTTTATGGCCTATCCAGGGGATGTGCTCTTAGGGGTTGGGAGGTATGGGCGTCAGCTATGCCCATATCGGAATATTACTTACATCCCCGGGGCGGTCTTAATACGGCTCTGCCAGCCAACACCTGCATGCCTAGGCCCATAATCGCATACCCATAATTCCCCCAACTGCCACTCCTCTACAGCATTCATCCTTACTGTGGGTGCAGGTGGGGTATAAACACACCACTACACACTGCCCACTCTCCCAGTGTCGGGACACATGTCGTACATTGTGTCGACCCATGGGTTATCAGGCTTGTACAACCTACTGGTCCATGTACTTCTACAGCCTGGTTTGATAAATCATTACCAGGACTTGCTCAGATCATTAATTTCTGGTGTCCCACAAGGGACATCGATGTCTACGTTTCAAGATTAGACCTTGCAGGTCTCTCCCACTGGTAGTATCCTACCAGTGGTCTGGGAAGCAGTGGTGCATTTACCTTTATTGTGTGTCTGTATGTCTCACCGGCCTAGCTGGGGGTGGGGGGTGTGGGGGTGGGGGGTGATGTTACATGTTACATGTTTGTTTATTGGACCTCCCACCACCATATGCATGGCCTGTGAACATATGTTACTCGTAACTGCTGTATCATATCTTAGCTATATACATGTGCATATTTACTGTCACATATATATATATATATATATATATATATATATATATATATATATATATATATGTATATATATATATATTTACATTAATATATACAGATATATCTGTTTATGTATGCATACATGTATATTTATATCTTGCTGTATAGATATATATATATATATATATATATATATATATATATATATATATATATATATATATATATATATATATATATATATATATATATATATATATATACATATATAAAAATCTAACGACATATGGGTCTATGGTTGTCTTCATATGTATATGTTTATATGTGGGTAAGTATCTGTATTCTTTCTCTGTATGTATACATTCGTACTACGGTGAGGGAGAGGCATATCTCTATGTAGCTATGGGTGGATATACTCACACATACCTCTACATATATACGTCTACATCTGATTATTCCGTTTCTTGCCATATAGATTACACTTTGCTTTAGAGGATCTCGCAGTGGGTGTGGCTGCTCATTGGCCTACGCCTCTGCCCAATGAACACATTCGCTTGCATCCCTATGGCTATCCATATAGGCCCACATCAGCCAACACCTGCACACCTACACCCATAAGTAGCTACCCATAGTTCCCCCACCCTCGCCCTCTCAACTGCACCCATCCTTACTCTGGGCCCTGGTCTGTTCTGGACACACCACTACATACTGCCCACTCTCCACTTCATGGGACCCATTTCATACAATTGTCTTGGCCTATGGGTCATCAGGGTTACCCACTCTTGTATTCTGAGTCTGTATACACCGTGGACAAAATGGCCGATCTATCGCCTTTATTTAGTATGGGTGAATTTTCGGGTGTCCCGCAAGGGACGTTCCAGTCTGTGTTCCAAGATTGGAATCCACGGGTGTACTGTGTACCCCCCCCGGTTGTATCCTGCCTGTGGTCTGGGGAGCAGTGGACTATTTACATTGTTTGCGTGTATGTTTCCCGTGTCTGGCTGGGGGGGTGGGGTGGAAGGGCATGGTACGTGTTTCATGTTTCCTGCCTGGGTTCCTCACTTCCATTGGCTCCTCACTTCCATTGGCATATTTCATTCCTGTGTGCTGTTTCCTATCATAGCTGTATATCTCTGTATATCTATACACACACACACACACACACACACACACACACACACACACACACACACACACATACACACGCACATATATAGATATAGATATATGTATTTATATTTATATATGTACATATATATATATATATATATATATATATATATATATATATATATATATATATATATACGTATATGTATATGTCTGCAACTAAGTTGTTGTTGTTGTTGTGTCTTTCAGCTTTTCCTGGTTAGGGGTCGCCACAGCGGAACTCCAGTCCACTAATGATTGGCAGTAGATTTTTACGTGCTGAGTTGCCAGCCCTGACGCACAACCTTCAACGAAGGTACGCCCATTCACGCAACTATATATATATATATATATATATATATATATATATATGTATATATATGTATGTATATATATATATATATATATATATATATATATATATATATATATATGTATATATATATCTATATATATATATATATATATATATATATATACATACACACGCACACACACACACACACACACACACACACACATACACACGTATATGTATGTTTGCAACTATATATATATATATATATATATATATATATATATATATATATTTATATATATGTGTGTGTGTGTGTGTATGTGTGTGTGTGTGTGTATCTATAAACCAATACATACCCCGCGCAAACGTACTTACATATGCATAATGGTGTTTATATATGCTTCATCTGCATACTAGTGCCTTATTCATTATGACACCAACACTTCATTCCAGTTATCTTGTAATCGATATTTAGCAGGTTATACAGCGGACAGATGTCGCAATATGTTCATATACAGATTACTGATGGTAAATGGAATGTAATACAGTTGGATTCGGTATGAGAATGTCTGTTTGGTAGGGGGTTGCTATAACGAATGCACTATTGCTGTGCTGCTCCATATGCATATATACCCATGGCTCCTGGCTCCCCAAACACACACTCCAACACCTCCCTAACACTGCTGTCATCTATTCTTCTGTCAGATTCGCGGTGTATTGACACCACTACCCACTGGCCACTCCTTACTCCTATTGAGCGATCCCATCAGTTTACTCACTCCACGTATCCTCAGAACTCCCATACGTTTAGTCCACAAACACTGGTGACATGAGCGACCAAAGGAATACTATTCACAATTATTGGGTTGCCCCACATGGAAAATGCATGTGTTTATGGCAAGAGTAGACTCTATACTTTGTTATGTCCTTACTCCCATTAACATGACACTACAATTAATTAATATGTATGACTATGTGGTAACGCACACGTTACACATGGGAGCCTAATTATGTATGTGTTCAGCGTATTTCTTTTACAAATAGACTGGTTTAGTACTTGGTGTTGCCATCGCGGGCAGATCACAGGAATGATTCCATGTGTGGGAAAGCCCTCACATTTGATTATCATCAGCACAGCACTGACTTTGGACACTGTACATACCTCTGCATTTTAGCAGTTTCATCCCATCCCTCTTCTGCACAGCCTATTATTCCATCTACTGTCGATGTTTGTATGTGCACATTCCTGTTATTTATGTCTACAAATGGAATGCATGTGTTACAGAGAATGTACTTCTACATATCTATGTCTGCATGTGTGTATGCATATATACCTATTACGAACTCGCTGACCTCCACAGGGTGGTCGAGTTAGAACCGGGCCATCCAACACTGACACGCCTGGATCCATAATTTCATACCCATAGTTCCTCCACCCCACCCGTGTTCAACTTATATGTGTAACTTCCATTATCCACTTATTATCGGAGCCATGACACACCTCCAAACATTGCCCTCTCCAGAGCATTAGGGGCCCTACACATATTTTGTCCCGCCTCATGTACTCTCAGGCTCTCCCGCCATTTAGTACTTGAACATACCTGCCCTTGCTTGTGTAATGGTCAGACACCCAAATGTGCCATATAATTTTTTGGTAGTCCCAGCAAGGACTACTCTCTGTCTGTGTGTAAAGTAGACTTAGCAATTCTGGTAATATCTTTCCTGTGGTGTGAGTAGCAGTGCTTTGCTCACTCTTGACCAGCATGATATGACATATCATATGCTGACAGCGCTATGTAATACTATAGTTGCTGTTGATTCTCTTCTCATCCCTTGTCTATGCTTTATTGTTATGATGTTCATTCTTCATATATATATATATATATATATATATATATATATATATATATATATATATATATATATATATATACATATATATATATATATATATATATATATATATATATATATATATATATATATATATATATATATATATATATATATATATATATATGTGTGTATATATATATATATATATATATATATATGTGTGTGTGTGTGTGTGTATATATATATATATATATATATATATATATATATATATATATGTGTGTGTGTGTGTGTGTATATATATATATATATATATATATATATATATATATATATATATATATATATATATATATATATATATATATATATATATATATATATATATATATATATATATATATATATATATATATATATATATATATACATATTACATCTGTACATACTTATATTACTTATATACATTTCCTAGGCTGGGTGCTGCTTATACCCGCGCAAGCGCACTCGGATGTGCTTACTGTTTTTTACATATGTTTACTGCCACTTATTTGTGCTTACTTGTGCCTTATTCATTATGACAGTACCACTTTGATTGAAAGGATCTGGTTAAAAATCTCATGCGATACTCAAGGTCACTTTTACATGTTATTATGTCAGTTTTACAGCAGAACGACATTCATTCCAGATGGAAAATTATATGTGCTATAGTCAAAATAGAACCATGAATGCCTGTTCATTAGGTGGATGCTGTAACCACTATACTATTGGCGTGCTGCCTCATTTTGATGTATACCCATGGTTAATAGTTACCCGAACACACACCTCAACACTTCACTAATACAGCAGGCATCCATATATACGACTTGACCTGCTAACACCCATGAAATGCATACTCAGGGCCTCTGAACTTTAACACTCATGAAATGCATACTCAGGGCCTCTGATTTTTTAAAGGTGCTCCTCTGTACTTGTCCATGACAAGAGCCCACAAACAAGGAAAGTAAAAACAAACATTAAAATCCCATTTGCTCCTTGAGAATCATTCCCAGCAAGGAATTCAGTGAAACTTGTGTTCCTGCCCGTCCTGCTCTAACCACCTGAATGTGCCCTACTGGACGTCCATGACAAGAGCCCAGAAACAAGGAAAATAAAAACAAAAACTAAAATCCCATCTGCTCCCTGAGAGTCATTCCCAGCAAGGAATTCAGTGAAAGTATGTGTACTGCTTCAACCATTTGTAACAATTAAAGGTAGTACATAATTTCTACTAGGTCACAGCGCACTTCTCTGCCAGGTTAGCCAGCAGCCAACCCCCCCCTTTTCTCACTTAAATAACCCCTACTCTCCCTATTATATTATACCCCCTGTCCAGAACTATGATAGCTCCCTCCTTCCCCTAACCTGATATCCCCCTCAGGGGACTTTGCTCCAACAAACGGACTGCCCACTAGGTGGTGCTTCACTATCATCTTGCTGTCTCTATCCCTTTACCTTATCTCCCCTACACAGTTCCTAGACATCTCTTTACTGCTCACTCCCTCACTATTGTCCCAGGATTACCTATCCACATATCACTCTACTAACACCCCATCTCTATCCTTTGCAAGCCTCTTACCTTCTTCTACTGTCTTTCATCTATATATCTACCTACAACTCTACTTCTCTGTAAGTCTCTTACCTTCCTATACATCACTGCAAACTTACCTTCAGACTTTCATACTCTACTGATTGTTTTCTTCACATTCTCCTTCCTTTGGTTCTACCCACTCCGTTCGCCCTGCGGACTCACTCCGCTCCCCTACCCTGCCCCCAAATTCCACCTGCCCCAGCACCTCTACATTTATTCTTCCCATACACCTCCCACCCATATCAATTAACTAATCATAGTCCTCTCCTTATTACCCCTCCCACTCTTACTCCTTTCACTCCACTATCCCATACCCCTCTCTACTCTTAGTCTCCTCCTCTCCTCCTTGTAAATTAATATAACCCCATCTACTTCCATACCTCTCCTCCTCAATAAGCCAGTTCACTTCCACTATAATGCTCCCTTCAATAACCCCCATTCTAAACATGCCCTCCCCAATCCTCTATACTGTCCGGGTCCCTTGCTCCCTTCTTGTACTACTAATTCCTCTTTATTATGCTACTTCTTACTCTTCCAAAGCACCCCCATGCCTACCTTCTACTCAAACTATCCCTTACACTCACCTGAAACCACTTGTATGCACTCACTTCCACTCTCTATATCCTCTTCTCTTATTCCACCTAACCTACTGTACCTATTCTATCCCAAACACTTCTCCACCACAACAAAAACTTTTACGTATAAACTACTGCTAGCCCCAAACACCTTCCTATTATACAAACCCTTAGCGAACAAACCAATGTAGACCACCACAATCCTTCGATAAAACACTAATTTAATATGACAAGGCAAAATTCAACAAGCAGTTTTTAACACAGATAAGCGCTTTCGGGCTCTGCCCTTCTTCAGATGAAATAAAAACAATCTTAGTCACATTTAAATACCTAATTCAAAACAGTTTCCAACCAATCAAAATTTATACTGCACCCTCCTATCTTTGAGGGCGGGTTTCATAGGAACAAATTCATTTAGTCCTGGTGTCCTATGGGCTAAAAGCTCAATTATCCACTTTGCTTCTTCTCTCTCAGTGGCATCTACTAGGCTATCCTTTCTTATACTAGGAAATACATTTGCAAAAGCTCTAAATCTAAACTGATGGTCATTATTTACTTCTACATGTTTATAAAGTGCATTGTGCATATTTCTAGTTCTTATGCATGAAAGATGTTGCAGAATTCTAACTTTAAACATATTATTTGTTTTTCCCACGTAAAATGCTTTGCATTGCTGACACTAAGCTAAATAAATTATATTCTTTGTTCTACAATTGGCTTTTGCTTTAAAATAAAATAATTTCCCTGTTAATGGATGCTTAAAAACAATCTCTTTATTAATACAGCTATAAGGAAAGAATCTGGTGCTTCACCTGCTATTTCCATGGGAATGAGAACCTTTTCTATAAAGAGAGACCTAACTAATCAAGGAAATCCGTTGTTGAATTTAGAACTACATGTAGCACCTGAGAGATGTACATTGCATCAAGTGAGTACAAGTAATGATTTAAAATTTGAAGAAATCATAAGAGACTTTACATTTAACGTTAATAAGTTAAAAAAGTTACAATGGCAGAGAAATCATTTTGAAGCCTGTTTAAAATTTGGCATAGTACCAAGAGGAATAAGGGTGTTTTGTATGCCTTCACAAGGTGAACACTATCCAGAGTTACTAGCCAAATGGCAGCGTATCAACATAAATACAGGCTTTTCATATATGAAATTACTTCTGGAATTTTTTGCACCAGAGGAAGAGAAACTCACAGCAGAAGTGGGTGTTTTATAAATGCAATTAGAGACTGAATTTAAAGGAGAAAGATTCACTAAAAAACTAGACGAGCTATACTGTGCTTTTTCAATGACTGACCAGAGGTTACAACAAACAAAAGTAAAAAAGCTACAGCGCGACTATAAAGATTTCACGACCGGTAACATCTTCATATGGCCGAGAGAGGAAAGAGGAGAAATCCGTTCCAATGTCTCTTTAACTGAGACCAACAAGTCATATGCGGAAGTGATGCGAGGTAGAACCACGCTGAATAGCACTCGAAGAGCGCAAGAGACTTTTCATTTGAACAACAGTAATGAACAAATAGGTCTAAACAAAGTAACTCGGTGGAAATAGTGAGTTCAAATTTAACTACGGAACCTCTGGGAGAGAGGACTATACAACGTTCTGAATCAGAAGAAACAACGAACGTTTCTTTAGTAACTGCTGTTCCAAATGCAGTAGTTACCCAATCTAAGGACTTGGGTGCAAGGCCCAAGACAAATGAAGCAGTGCAGCAGGGTGAGCGTTTTTTAGCCCAACTGCCAGCTCCAATGAAGAAAAAAGGAGAATGGAAGAGAGCCAGCAGCGAAGGCAGAGGGGCAAAAAAGAGAAGGACATCAAATTGACTGGTGATAATATTGTTTATAATTTATCTAACTATGTTCTTAATGATGATGAATTATTTGTTTTAAACAAAGGTATGTCCTTCGTACCAAGTAGAGAAAGCTGTTTTAATGAAATAGTCATGGATATGATGTTTTATGTTAGAAAAGTAATGTTGCAAAGTTTATTTAACCAGCAAAATAGACAGCATATGTTGAGACAACCTAGTACATTCATGCCACCACTCAATTCTATCATGCAAATGTTTCTTAAAGTATGTGAAGCTGATTTATATAAATATTTGGAAGAAGGTAAAAATCAGAAATATTTTAATTTAACAAATACACAAAAACAAGCATTAACAAATTTACAGAACAATGATAATATCATAATAAAACAGGCAGATAAAGGTGGAGCGGTTGTTATATTAAATAAGGATGATTATTATTTTAAATTAAATAATTTATTAATAGAAGGTAATACCTACTTGAAAATTAGTCCATTAGAACTTAACAACATCATAATAGGAGTTCATAACAGTATTAAATGTATGTTGGATAACAATACTATAGACCAAGATCTTAGTGAATTTCTATTAATAGAATATCCGGTAACACCTATTTTCAAAGCACTACCCAAGTTACATAAAAATTATAAAGATCCCCCACTAAGACCGATAGTCTCAGGTAGAAAATGTGTAACTGAAAATTTATCTATTTGGTTAGAATATACTTTAAAACCATATACAACAAGAATAATAGAAATTTTGAAAGATACACAACAATTTTTGGAAGCCATAAAAAATGTTGATATATGTGGAAAAGAAGTATTAATGGTCACCTTAGACGTTGTAAATCTGTTTACAGTGATAGAAAATGAATATGGCATGAATGCTGTTTGTGAACTATGCAAAGAAATGGGTGAATCAGATGATAGGAAATTATTTACAATAAGAAAATGCTTGAATTTGGTTTTATCTAATAATGTATTTATATGCAATGACAATGTATATAGACAAACACAAGGGGTAGCCATGGGCACCCCCTGTGCTAATACATATGCAAATTTGGTTTTGTCATTTTGGGAGAGATGTTTTGTGCTAGGGGGCCAAAACAGATGGAAAAAGCATCTATTTCTTTATAGACGTTTTGTGGATGATGTTTTTATTTTATGGGAAGGGGAAAAGAGAGAACTAGTACTTTTCATGGAATATTTGGAACATACCAAAACTTTTTTCAAATTTTCTCTCACATGCTCAGATGAAGCTATAGATTTTCTGGATGTCAGAATTAAAAAAGAAAGATCTGGCTTTGTTACTTCCTTGTTTCGAAAAGAATGCTGGAAAAATAATTTACTTACTTATGATAGTATGCACCCCAGACATACATATAAGAATATAATAAGGGGTCAGGTAAGTAGAACCTCAAGGCTTTGTACTAAAGATAGTGATTTTGAGGAAGAATTGATGAATATGGAACATATTTTTAAAAATAGAGGTTATAATGAGAGGTTGATAGTAAATGAATTAAGTCAGGGTAATATACATAGAAAATCTGTATCTTCATTAAAGACAATTTCATCAGAAGAGCAACATGGCCATAAATTTGCATTTAATAGAATGACATTCATGTATAGTAGTAATATACATGGTGTATGTGACATTATTAAGAAAAATTGGCGTATACTTTTATCTGATGATAAAATAAAAGAAATAGTAGGGATAGAACCCAAATTTGGATTTAGAAGAAATAAAAATCTGAAAGACATTTTAACACAAGAAAAGAGTAACCACAAGAAAAGTTCCATTTGTCAAGTAGGTACAAAACCATGTGGGCTATGCAAAGCATGTCACTGTATTAATAAAGAGATTGTTTTTAAGCATCCAGTAACAGGGACATTATTTTATTTTAAAGCAAAAGCCAATTGTAGAACAAAGAATATAATTTATTTAGCTGAGTGTCAGCAATGCAAAGCATTTTACGTGGGACAAACAAATAATATGTTTAAAGTTAGAATTCTGCAACATCTTTCATGCATAAGAACTAGAAATATGCACAATGCACTTTATAAACATATAGAAGTAAATAATGACCATCAGTTTAGATTTAGAGCTATTGCAAATGTATTTCCTAGTATAAGAAAGGGTAGCATAGTAGATGCCACTGAGAGAGAAGAAGCAAAGTGGATAATTGAGCTTTTAGCCCATAGGACACCAGGACTTAATGAATTTGTTCCTATGAAACCCACCCTCAAAGATAGGAGGGTGCAATATAAATTTTGATTGGTTGGAAACTGTTTTGAATTAGGTATTTAAATGTGACTAAGATTGTTTTTATTTCATCTGAAGAAGGGCAGAGCCCGAAAGCGCTTATCTGTGTTAAAAACTGCTTGTTGAATTTTGCCTTGTCATATTAAATTAGTGTTTTATCGAAGGATTGTGGTGGTCTACATTGGTTTGTTCGCTAAAGATTTTTTTGTACTCTGTGGACCTTCTGTCAGTTTTCTCAATTTGTTTTCTTTGCTATTATACAAACCCAAAAGGCTAAAAGTTATTTCCTGTAATGTCCTAGCCTTATCTGGAAATATCCATCCCAACCCCGGCCCTTGTCTCATTACAAACAACTCCTCCCCCCACCCCTACTTCTCCCACTTCATATAACCCCCCCCTTCCCCTTCTTCCTCTGCCTTCTCTCACAACACTCTTAAGTTCTTCACTATCAATGCCCAGAGCCTTAATAACAAAGTACACCAAGTACAAGCTTGGATTAACCACAACCAATCTGATATCTTAGCCATCTCTGAAACCTGGCTAAAACCCCATATTGCGGACTCTGAAATTTTACCTCCTGGTTTCCATATCCACAGAAATGACCAATTAAATAAAAAAGGTGGTATCTCTGCTCTAATCTACTCTAACCTTCTTTCCTTAATCCCTCTTCAAATCCCAACTCCACAATTCAAAAATTCTGAACTAACAGCAAGTCTCCTATGATTGAATAAACATAAGAATATCTGCATTATTTCCCTGTATATATCCCCAGGCAACAACATCTCTACCCTTGAAAATATTCTTTATTGGGCTTCAAATGAAATCAAGTATGAAACTTACATTCTAGGCGACGTTAATATCGATTGGAATAAAATCAACACGTCTTCTCCCTCCCTATCCATTAACCTCTACAACTTCACCCAAGTAATCCACTCAACCACCCATCCTAACAAAATTCCCCCCCCAGGATCCATCATAGACTGGATCCTAGTCTCCCATCCAAACAAAATAATTCACTCTGGCACTATCCCAGACACCTTTAGTGACCATCTCCCTGCTCTCATTCATTGCTCAGCTAACTCCACCCAATATTAACACCATTACATCCCCACTCGTAATCTTAGCAACTTCAACCCCACAACTTTCTCGAACATTTTTAAACAAATTAATTGGCAAATCCTAAATACTCTTCCCCTTGACAAAGCTGTAGAACATTTCAACTCTGTCTTCCTAAATACTCTTAACTCCCTAGCCCCTCTAAAACAAACGAGTCAAAGCTAATTCTGCTCTTTGGCTGTCCAAAGAAACAAAACAAATCATGCACCACAGGGACAAATCCTGGAAGCTTTACCAGAAAAATAAAATGCCTACTACCTTGCTCCAATACACCCAACTCCACAACCATGTAAAAAAACTAATCACCATGGACAAAAAAAAAACTACTACAGTAAGCTTCAGTCCAACAATAATAAGAACCAAAACAATTCTGGAAATCAGTTAATTCCCTTCTCCATCCAGGGTCCAGGAATAATCCCTGCCCTGACCCAAGTATAACTGACATTGAACTGAGCTCACATTTCAACTCATTCTTTACAGAATCCATAGCTAACCTAACCAAAACTTTCCCAAACAACAATCCACACAACTCTCATCCTTCAACACCCAACAACCCTAATAACTGTCCCCTTAATTTCCAGCTCAAACAAGTTTCAACCATTATTATAAAAAGGCTCATATCCAAACTAAAGCCATGCTCCAATGCCCTTGATAACATAGCCTCCTCCTTCCTCAAATGTGCTGCTGATGGTATTGCTCTCCCAATCAGTATCCTAATAAACAGATCCTTAAAAGAGCCATATGTCCCCAAACTCTGGCGCTCAGCCTACATTCTTCCTCTTCACAAAGGAGTCAAAAACACCAATATTTCCAATTTCTGCCCCATTGCCCTACTCTCTCCAATATCCAAAATTCTAGAAAAATGTGTCCACCACCAACTTATGCCTTTCTTAACACAGAATCAACTTCTAGCACCCACCCAATACGGCTTCCGCCCCAGCCACAGCACCATAACTGCCCTACTATCCTTCCTAGAAACAGTCAATCGAGCCCGAGATTCTGCACTACTAGTATCCACAGTACTCCTAGATCTCTCTAAAGCATTTGGCACCATTTCCTGCAAACACCTTCTCTTTCATCTCACCAACCTTAATCTCTTCCCCTAATACTCTATCCTGGTTCTCCAGTTACCTATCAGACAGATCTCAAGCTGTCAGATGGAAGAACTCTACCTCCTCCTTCTTACCAACACCCACCAGTGTTCCCCAGGGGTCCATCCTCGGACCCATGCTTTTCAACATCTTCATTAATAACCTTTACACTGTCATCCCTGACACAACAGTTATCCAATACGCTGATGACTCAACTTTAGTCTGTGCCATCATTAACCTTCCTGAACTACTGACTGAAACCCAAATAGCATTTTCTATCACTGAGAACTGGATGCACCACAACCATCTCTCTCTCAACTCAAATAAATCTAAAATACTACTTTTCCCTCCCTCCAGGGCTTTCTCTTATGACAAAAATGCTTTCAAAGTCCTAAGCCAAACCAACACTGCTATAGAAGTGGTCTCTTTTGCAAAACTTCTTGGCATTACCATAGATGAACACCTTAAATTCGATATCCACATACAACAAAACATAAAGAAAACCCACCAAAAGCTAGGTATGCTCAACAGGAATAACCTCTTTCTCTCCAACTCCTCTAGGCATACCTTGGCAACTAACTACCTTCTACCTTCTTTACTATATGGAGCCCCTTTACTAACTAATCTGTCTTCTTCCAACACCTCAAAACTTGAAAATTGCTATAATAAGATCTCTAAATTTGCAACTAAATCCAAAACCTCTACTCACCACTGCCTTACCCTACAATCACTGAACTGGCTAGAACTCTCTAACCACCTAGACTATCTTCAACTAACCACCGCTCACAAATTAATATTCTACCCAGATAAATGCCCAGCCTTAACAAACATCCTTCCCCCATACATCCTAAACAGATCTCTGAGATCTGAACACCAAAATTTAATTTCTATCCACAAACCCAAACGTCCTGCTGGCCAGCGTCTACTCTTTTTCTCTCCAGGCAAGAAATGGAACGCTCTCCCTCCTTCACTTAGGACTATACCAAACTCAGAAACCTTCAAGACCCAACTTTTCTCATACCTGTCATCCAAACGGAAATGTTCCTGCTTACACCCTACCTAAATTTAAGGGAATTCCCCAATGAGCTCTTCATACTTCTTCCCTCGAACTAATATTTCTATTCTCCTAAAATAGACTTAAGCTGACAGTCACTGAATAAGCAATTCTTTCACCTGACTCCAAGTATGTAAATATTGTAAATATCACAGTATTTCTATTGTCTGCACAGCAAGTTTTTACCTTACTTAATTAAAACATCTGCATGCAAACTGCCCCCCTTCTAATCTAAAAACACAGAAAACCTCAGATCTTTATTTTACAGACAGTTGATCATGCTGCGCTGAATGGAAATACCTGTAAACTTTGTTCTCTATTACCTTTTAACTGTGTTTTATGATGTACATTTTATGCATTTGCACTTCCTTACTGTATGAATTTTATACATGTAATTTACCTTTAACATTATGTGACCATTATTGTATTGCTTATGGAGCTTTTCTCCCTGGGCCTCCACTGAAAATTGACACGTTCTAGCCCAGTGGACTTCCCCGGTAATCAAACTGAAAATAAAATAAATAAAAAACTTGTGGTCCTACAGTACAACTACTCAATGACTGTTTAACTTAGATCTGTAAACAGGTAGATGCCCTATTTATTTTTGTTTTATTTCTACTGGTTAGAAATTTCTTATATATTTGAAAGGTCCACCTTTTTCTTCACAAACAATGATTTCAGTCTGTCACTACACCAATATGGAAGTTCAGATCTTTTTACTTATTGTTGTGAAGGCAGCTGTAGATTCTGCTGACCCAAACAGCATACTGTGTATAGACTGGTAACCAAATGTCTTGTATAGTATGCATGTTTTCCCATTGCATGTTATATAATTGTTCTCTAACCCAGGAATAATGTACCTTACTATAGATGTACCTTTTGATTGTAGTCTGCACTTCATATGATGAACCACTGCTACAGTGACAATATTAATGTAAATGCAGCCATCTTTAAGCCATACAGTAGATTCCCATGTCCAAAATACATTCCAGTAGAATAACTGACAGAAGAACATGATTTTTCACAAAAATGTGGAGAGAATGTCCTTCCTCAGAGTCACCCTCATGTATTTCAAAACATATTTTGTCCTAAATTTATAACTGGTCCTGCCATTGAAAAGATACCATGTTGAATTATCTCTGACGATTATGCAGATTTTAATGCAGATGAACTCTGATGTTAATTGCGCCTGCCAGCCTTTTTGTAAATGAAGACATCAATCACTTACAGCAGTATCTATGTGAAATAAATAACAGACCAAGCAGTTGCTATTGACTATATCATTAACAAAAGGTTATTCAGTGCTATACAACAATAAGGAGACCATTCACTAACATCTGTCATCTGAGTAGATATTTGTTTCCAGCAGATATAATGTACCGAATAACCTTTGCAAAAGAAGCATCAAGTGGCTGAATAACTAAATCATTTTAATGGATCCATCCAACCTTCCCAGAAGTACCAGAGGTGCCACCATTAACATACAAAGGTAGTTTGAGCATACAGTTAAACATATATAACTCCTATATGCACACATAGTTAATGTTCTGTTAAATTAGGTCCACAACATAACTGAAAGTAATAAAGGTAAAGACAAATGCAGTTTTTATATTTTGTGAAGGGTAGCCACAAACTGCACTTCTCATATAAAACAATGTTCAGATGCCATAACTCCTCCAAAAAGATATAATAGGCCAAAAACCAACAATGCAGTGTTTAAAAGCCCCAATTGTGTCATGTGGCTAGAGAGGCAGATGACTTGTTGCTGTTTAACAGTTATAGGCCATCTGCTTATAAGATGGCATTTAGAGTCAGATGGTCATGTTCTAGGCAGAACTAAGTCAGACATTAAAGAATCACCCTTATGGAGACCCTTAAGGAACCTCCAAGATGGGGCAGTAGGAAAAGAGCATGAAGGCGACACATGAATTGGAGAGTGTACTATTGTTAAGATAGAAAAGCCTACTGTATACCTTTAGTTGCTAACTACTTCATGTGTTTTTTAAAGCTAATGTGCACAGAGCCAGTTAGCATCCACTGTTCTTCAATTGTTTAAATAGTGTCCGTGAGCATGAAAAGTACACAAAGTTGCTCATCAAGGATGAAGCCATTGACATTTAGGTGTCACAGAAAGGGCACAGAGAAATTTTTCTTCAGGGTCTTTGCAGTGCTGAAAGAAGCCTGCAGTTTTCATAGTTTAGCAGAGATCCACCTTTTAAAAGATGGCTTACTACTTCTTGTTTTCCAGACAGTGATGTAATTAAAAAAATAATAGGTGGATTTTAGGAGTCTGAGAAAAATGCACGGTGCAAAGGGCTTTGACAACTTTTGGGTGTGACCCATTAACCCCAGGCTCACCACAGTTTATACCCAGATCACAGCTATCACAGACAGGTGCCCTACACCTGCCCAACAGGTGGCTCTGCCTGACAAGGATTACCTGTTTGTCCCTTAGGAAAGATAAAAGCAGGCTAGGAGGCCAAGCATTCCTTATCTGTTGGCAAAGTCTGTGCTGCTGTATTTTTGCTTCTATTTTAGGATTTTTGACATGAACTTGTTGTCAACCTTTCCCAGTGAATAAACCTGAGGCCTTTGTCTGCATTAAGAGGCCTACACTTTCTCTGTTTAATATTTCTTGTTCCATGCAGTAATGACATTATCAACTAAACATGTACTGTTTATAACTGTGGAGGTGGTGCTGCAGTAGCATTGTCGCCTCATAGCAAGATGTTGTCCCGTTCGATTCTCAGCTAGAGCATCTTCTGTGTGGAGGCATATGTGAATGGGGCATGCCTTCGTTGAAGGTTGTGCATCAGGGCTGATAACCCGGTACGTAAAAATCCACTACCAATCATTAGCGGACCGGAGTTCCACTGTGGCGACCCCTAACCGGGAAAAGCCGGAAGACACAAACAAACAAATCACATGTGCTGTTTAATATTTTCTAAATTATCCATTAGTTGATGGTTAATACAGCCTAAGACTGAAATACTAACCACAGCATTTGCTGCAGTACCAGGGTACAAATTAGCATGTATGTACTCATTATACAATGTGGCAGAATTTTTACGCCGGATGCTCTTCCTGACGCAACCCTGCCCATTTATCTGGGCTTGGGACCGGCACAAAGAAATGCACTGGCTTATGCATCCCCAGTGGCTGGGTTCATTATGGCGTGAAATTTCATATTTCCATACCGGATCAGTCGAGGCCCGGGTTAACAACGACAGCCACCAGTACTGTTAGCCAACAGGGTGCTGGCAGAAATTGGGCTACTGTTGGCCGAAGGAGAAGAGGAGGGTGAAGGCATGCCTGAAGGCAAGAAGAGAGGAGGAAGGTTAGGAGCGTAGCAGTGAGGGTAGGAACTTTGAATGTTGACAGTATGACTGGTACAGAGAGCTAGCTGATATGATGGAGAGAAGGAAGGTTGATATATTGTGCGTGCAAGAGACCAGATGGAAGGGGAGTAAGGCCAGGTGTTTAGGAAATGGGTTCAAATTGTTATATCATGGTGTGGATGGCAGGAGAAATGGGGTAGGGGTTATACTAAAGGAACAATATGCCAAGAGTGTTTTAGACATGAAGAGAGTGTCTGACAGAGTGATGTTTATGAAGCTCGAAATTGATGGTGTAATGATGAATGTTGTTAGTGCATATGCTCCACAAGTTGGGTGTGCGATGGATGAGAGAGAGAAATTTTGCAGTGAGTTGGATGAAGTTGTGGTAAGTGTACCCAAGGGTGAGAGACTAGTGATTGGAGTGGACTTTAATAGGCATGTTGGTGAAGTGAACAGATGGGATGAGGAAATGATGGGTAGGTATGGTTTTAAGGAGAGGAATGCAAAAGGTCAGATGATTGTGGATTTTGTGAAAAGGATGGACATGGCTGTGGTGAATACGTATTTTAAGAAGAGGGAGGAGCATAGGGTGACATACAAGAGTGGAGGAAGATGCACACAGGTGGATTATATCCTATGTAGGAGGGCCAGTCTGAAGGAGATTGGAGACTGTACAGTGGTGGCAGGGGAAAGTGTAGTTAAGCAGCATAGAATGGTGGTCTGTAGGATGACGTTGGTGATCAAGAAGAGGAGGAGGAGAGTGAAAGCAGTGCCAAGGATTAAATGGTGGAAGTTAAAAAAGGGTGATTGTGAAGTGGAGTTTAGGGAAGAGTTAAGACAGGCACTGGGAGGCAGTGGAGAGTTACCAAATAGCTGGGTAACTACAGCAGAACTAGTAAGGGAGACTGCTAGAAAGGTGTTTGGTGTGACATCTGGACAGAGGAAGGAGGACAAGGAGACCTGGTGGTGGAATGAGGAAGTACAGGAGAGTATACAGAGGAAGAGGCTGGCGAAGAAGAAGTGGGATTGTCAAAGAGATGAAGAAAGTAGACATGAGTATAAGGAGATGAGGCACATGGCAAAGAGAGAGGTGGCGAAAGCTAAGGATAAGGCGTATGGAGAGTTGTATGAGAGATGGGACACTAAAGAGGGAGAAAAGGACCTGTACCGATTGGCTAGACAGAGGGACAGAGCTGGGAAAGATGTGCAGCAGGTAAGGGTGATAAAGGAAAGTGAGGGAAACGTACTCACAAGAGAAGAGAGTGTGTTGAGTAGATGGAAAAAGTATTTTGAGAGGCTGATGAATGAAAAGAATGAGAGAGAGAGAAGGTTGGATGATGTGGGGATAGTGAATCAGGAAGTGAAACAGATTAGCAAGGAGGAAGTAAGGACAGCTATGAAGAGGATGAAGAATGGAAAGGCTGTTGGCCCAGATGACATCCCAATGGAAGCATGGAGGTGCTTAGGAGAAATAGCAGTGGAATGTTTAACTAGGTTATTTAATAAAATTTTGGAAAGTCAGAGGATGTCTGAGGAGTGGAGAAAAAGTGTTTTGGTACCTATCTTTAAGAATAAGGGTGATGTGCAGAGCTGCAGTAACTACGGAGGGATAAAATTGATCAGTCACAGCCTGAAGTTATGGGAGAGAGAAGTAGAAGCTAGGTTAAGAAGGGAGATGATGATTAGTGATCAGCAGTATGGTTTCATGCCAGGAAAGAGCACTACAGATGCGATGTTTGCTCTGAGAGTGTTATTGGAGAAATACAGAGAAGGTCAGAAGGAGTTGCATTGTGTCTTTGTAGACTTGGAGAAAGCATATGACAGGGTGCCTAGAGAAGAGTTGTGGTATTGTATGAGAAAGTCAGGAGTGGCAGAGAAGTATGTAAGAGTGGTACAGGATATGTACGAGGGTAGTGTGACAGTGGTGAGGACTGCAGTGGGAGTGACAGATCCATTTAAGGTGGAGGTGGGATTACATCAAGGATCAGCTCTGAGTCCTTTCTTATTTGCAGTGGTGATGGACAGGTTGACAGATGAGATCAGACAGGAGGCCCCGTGGACTATGATGTTTGCAGATGACATTATGATCTGTAGTGAGAGTAGGAATCATGTTGAGGAGACTCTGGAGAGGTTGAGATATGCTCTAGAGAGCAGAGGAATTAAGGTCAGCAGGGCTAAGAATATATGTGTGTAAATGAGAGGGAGGGTAGAGGAATGGTGAGGATGCAGGGAGTAGAGTTGGTAAAGGTGAACGAGTTTAAGTACTTGGGATCAACAGTTCAGAGTAATGGTGAATGTGGAAGAGAAGTGAAGAAGAGAGTACAGGCAGGATGGAATGGGTGAAGAAGAGTGTCAGGAGTGATTTGTGACAGACAGGTACCAGTAAGAGTGAAAGGGAAGGTCCACAAGACAGTAGTGAGACCAGCTATGTTATATGGGTTGGAGACAGTGGCATTGACAAAAAGGCAGGAGTCAGAGCTGGATGTGGCAGAGTTAAAGATGTTAAGATTTGCACTCGGTGTGACTAGGATGGATAGGATTAGGAATCAGTATATTAGAGGGTCAGCTCATGCTGGACAGTTTGGAGACAAAGCAAGAGAGACGAGGTTGCATTGGTTTGGACATGTGCTGAGGAGGGATGATGGGTATATTGGGAAAAAGATACTAAGGATGGAGCTGCCAGGTAAGAGGAAAAGAGGAAGGCCTAAGATAAGGTTTATGGACGTGGTGAGAGAGGATATGCAGGCGGTTGGTGTGACAGAGCAAGATGCAGAGGATAGGAAGAAATGGAAAGAGATGATCCGCTGTGGCGACCCCTAACGGGAAAAGCCGAAAGATGATGATGATGTACTCATTATACAATGTGAGCAAGGCAAATACATTGCTGTAACACTGAAAGATTCAGAGAAACTGTGCATCGACTTCAGTTTTTATTATTTAAGCTTTGCTTTAATGAGACCAATTATTTTGCCTAAAAAGGATTCTGCTAACGAAAGTCGTGCTAAACAGGGATTAATTTTATTACCTGTTCCTTACAGAGATCAACGTGTTTATCTTGCATGAAAACTGTGATTACATGACCTATTCTGATCCACTGTTGCATTATAGGTTTATAGGAAAGTACAATATTAACAAATATACCACAAGCAAACTAATGCTATCACAAAATCTTCCTCAAGACAAAGCATTTTCTGGGTGCAATCCTTGAAAGACAGTTTCATTTATTTACACAGATAGCTTAATGAGAGTATTTAAATACTTATTAAGACTAAATGTTCTCACATCAAACAATTTCAAAATGCATGTAATAAATTAATGAAATGTAATTATATTTATGCATGCAGTAAAAAAAGAATGCGATCAACGATCCATCAAACTGCATTACATAGAAATCTGCACTGATACTCAAATACACATCATCAGAATAGTAAAATATTTATAACACATCAAAATCACTTCAGATTTCCCTGTTGTTCAAATGGGGCATAAGCTAAAATGGTAATCAATTGCAGTGGACATTTGGTTAACTGCAGACAGATCATATTTTCTTTGTGTTTAACTTAGTATCCAAATATTTCCTCAGGTATCAAAAGAAAATAGTCACAAATCTCCAGAAAGTCATTTTGTTGAACAACTAATATATTTTTTCAATACTTGTATAAACCATTTTGGATTCTCTTTCTAAACAAAGGTTTGACTCAAGGCTAGGATGCTTTTTTTGATGCGTAACCTGCCAACACAGATTATACTCATAGTGTTACTTGCTGACCACTATTTACCAGCAGGGACAAACCATGTTTTGCTTTGTGTGTGGAGGGCCTGCACTCCATGAAGGTATGAAAAGGGAGGTTGCAAAATTAGAGGAATTATCACATGATTAGTGGATTACATAACAAGTTTTCAACATAGGTTCATAGGTGTGTACTAGGCTAATGGCCCTGGAACCTTTACAAGCCTAGCCCGCAGGATTACCCTGGAATTTTGCCACCTGACCTTAGTTCCTAGTACCTCTATTGAGTAGAGCCACTGAAGTGATCAATGGGGTGAATTTTCTATTTCCCATCCACTCATCAAGATTTCTCTTGAAGAGGGCCAGTGAGGTGCTCTGCTTGACATGTATGGGAAGTCTATTCCATGGCATGGGCAGTCTCTGGGTTATGAACCTGTCCTCCAGCAGAGGTGCTTGACTGCACTCTCACTGGGCATAATATTCTCAAACAGTATAGAATGATGACACAGAGGAGACCTAACAGTGATGACTGGCACAAGTCCCTCTGAGAGATGAGATATAATTAATATACCAACCCACACTGACAGTTCTCTTCCCCCACAACTTCCAAAAATGAGGAGCTGCCCATTCTTCAGTGTCAGCAGCTGACTGAACAGATGTGAGAGAGTTTAAATACATGTGCGCACCTACATAATGTTTAGTCGTCAGAGTTGCATGTGGAGTTGAACAAAGGCAGTGTAGTGTTCTGAAATAGATTCCCATCCCCTACCCAGCTCAACACATTCTAACAGAGGGACAGAATACCCAGATCCATTTGTTTTGGTACTGAACACACCAGTCTTGTCTCCAGAAGTTTACTACACATTGTACCATATTTGTCATGTTCTGTACTTTGAATAATTATACAAATTCTTTACCAGATCATGTACCTTGCAGGCCTTGCAGACTCCTCAAGGACAGCATGCACAAAGAAAGGAAATTTTGACAGGCAAAGCAGGGAAGAAAGTTGACATCTCCTAATCCAAGACTGCAAGTTAAAATGGCCAACATTCCCATCCTTATTTTGAAGCTACATCACTTCTGGTGTTACACTCTGCATAAAGCAAATGTTTCTGTTATTACTGTGTTACTGTTAATTGTAATTCACTGATGCTGTAAATATACAGTGTGAGGTGACCATCTACAAATACTTCTACTCCCTCTAAGCCTTTAGTTTTACAACACAGCCTTTGCTATGAAATTTACCTGAGTTTTGGTGATCATTTAGTAAGTATCCTGTACGTAAAGCAGAATTTGCATGAGTTGGGGTGACATTGCTTGTAAATGGCATATCTTTGAAGGGCTTTGGACACTACATCCTTGCAGTGGCATATAGTCCTTTGCATTCCACATTATTATACTGTAGGCTTTAAAACAACATGCATGTAAATGCAGTAATGCAGACTATGGTATGCAACCACTCTTGACAAATTCTGTCACAATCATAGGTTCATAGGTAGGTACTAGGCTATCAGCTCAAGGGCCTGCGTAAGCCTAGACAACAAGATTTCCTGGCTTACACCACCCAAGAAAGTTATTTTCCTGTGTCACTGTCGAGCAGAGACACAGAAGTGATCCCCGGGGTGTATTTCCTATTTCCCATCCACTCATCAAGATTTTTCTTGAAGAGTGCTAATGAAGAACTTTGCTTGACATAGATGGGTAGCCTGTTCCAGAGTATGGGAAGACTCTGGGACTGGAATCTATCCCTCCAGTATGTCCTGTTTATTGTGGTGACAAGGTTTCGATCCCTAGAGCTTGTAGCTCGGAAGGTTGGGATTTCTTTAGGTGCAGCATGTCCAACAGCTCTGGGTTTGACATAGCTTTATATGTTAGGTAGAGATCACCTTGAAGTAGGTGATATGCTACGGAGTAAAGCTGGAGTTTTTTGAGATGGTCAGTGTAGGGCATTTATTTGAGGCCAGTAATCCTCTTTGTGAGGTACTTCTGTGGCCTTTCCAGCTGCTGCAGATGTCTTTTGAGGCACATTCCAAAAGGGGCATTGTACTCTATAATGGGTCTAATGAGTGTCGAGTAGAGGGGAACAATGACCTATTTTTTCCTGGATGAGAACCCTTTTATGATGAGGTGTGCCACATAGAAGGACTTCCTGACTACTGTGGTGATGCGACTATCAAAGGAGAGACTACTGTCCACCTGGGTCCCAAGGTCTCTTATCACACATTCAGTGTTAAATAGATTGCTGCCTATGTGGTAGTTCATGGGTACAGAGTTTATACCAAACGGGGTGACACTGCACTTTTTGGCATTGAGCTTGAGGCCATGGCTCTGACACCAGGCAGCTATCTCAGAGAGGCCCTTCTGTAGGATGTCCACATCATTTGGTGACTTGACTATAGCTCCTAGTTTGCAGTCATCTGTGAACTTCATTAGCTAGAGGCCTTCTATGTTAGCCTGTACTTCAGAGAAGTAGATACTAAACAGGAGAGGCCCTAGGACAAAACCCTGTGGTACTCCACTTGTCACTGCTTTGAGGTCAGATTTGGAGTCTGCAACTTTTACAGTGTGGGTTCTGTCAGTGAGCCAGTTGGCAACCCATCTTGTGATGTAGGTATTTATACCTAGTTTAGTGAGTTTAGCTATAATTCCAGAATGGGAGATGGTGTCGAAAGCCTTGGTGAGGTCAAGATAGACTGTGTGAACCAACTTACCCTCATCTATGGCTTTGGTAGCTGCCTCAAAGAAGTTGATCAAGTTTAGGAGGCATGATCTGCCTTTCACAAACCCAAACTGGGTGGGATCCAGAGTTTGAAGGTTACCAATGTCTTTGTTTATGAGTTCCATGATGATACATTCCATGGCCTTGCAGACCAGGCTCGTCAGGCTAATAGGTCGATAGTTCCCAGGATCAGTGGTGGCTCCCCCTTTGTGGTGTGGGATAACTGTTGCTGAGCGCCATTCAGTGGGCACAAAGCCTGATGCTAGGCTATTACTGAACATGGTGCTTAAGTGGGGAGCCAGTTTGTTCTAAAGTTAGTGTAAAACGCGGCCTGGGATGTTGTCCGGTCCCATGGATGCTGTGTTTTTTGCTTTAGAGAGTGCAGCTTTTACCTGCATAGTTGAGATTACAGGGACTCTGTATTCTTCCTGTATATATATGGGCCCTTTAGGGGGTGGGGGTGGGGGTAAAGTTAGCACTGAACCTATCTGCCAGGATGTTGGCAATATCAGTTGGTTCTGTAATTTTTGTGCTGTTGTGCTGTAACTCAGAGCAGATCTGGGTGTTGCCATTGAGATTCTTGACATAGATATAGAATGCTTTGTGGCTGTCCTTAGAATTAGTTGTGATTTTGTTTTCATAGCTAGCTTTGGAGGATCTTATAAGGGATCTCAGCTTCTTACTGAGGCTGACCAGGGAGCTCCTCCACTCATGGGATTTTACTCTCTTTTGCAACAGTTTCTTCCTTCTGTTGTACAGTTTGTTTATGGCAGGAGACCACCAGATTGGCTTCCTTTTTTGGAGGATAGCGTCTTGGTTCTGACTGGGATAGCATGAGCCATGCACTCCTGTAAGTGCTTATAGAGTGCATTTGTGTAGGATTCAACAGTTATAACTGTATTGTCCATCTGCATGGGTGTCATGACGTTCACCACTTCTGTCTTAAGAAGCCTGAAGTTGGCTTTGGAGAATTTTTTTACCGTGGTTTCCTTAATGGGGGGTGGGGGCAGGATGTAGATATCAAGGGTGATTAGCTTATGGTCGGATCGACCAACTAGAAGTTGAATTCAGGTGTGGAACACCGGTCACTCATGTTGGTAATGACTAGGTCTAGGTTATTGTTGCCCCAGGTGGGGGTGTGGATAAGTTGATCCAGGGCATTGGAGTTTATGAATTCCAGAAAGCGTTGAGCTAAGGAGTTGGTACACAAGTAGTTTTCCCAGTTAATGGTGGGGTAGTTGAAGTCGCCCATTATTAGGGTGTTTGGTTGAACCCTAATACTTTCCAGTACATCAAGAAAAGAGGAGTGGGAATCCTGGGGCATGGTGGGTGATCTGTAGCAAGCTGCAATTTGGATTGCAGTTTTGCCCAGAGCTAGTTGCACTTGGATAACCTCAGATGCATTATGCTGAGCAATTAGCCTGGAGGTGTGGATATCCTTAATGAATATGGACACACCTCCACCTTTGGTATTTTGGTCCAGGTTACATGGCCAAAAAGTGTGGTATGAGTTATAGCCTGGTAGCGCAAGGGTGCTCTCTGGAGGCTTAAACCAGGTCTCAGTCACTGCACAGATATCGATGTTCTCCATTTTAAGGAGTGCCTCGAGTGAGTGTATTTTGAGATTTAGACTTCTAGCATTGAGTAGCATTACCCTCAGTTTTTGCTTGCCTGTTCCTGTTACAGTGGTGAATTTGTCATTTGAACCTTGCCTAAAAAAGGCACTATAGGGGCAGCAAGAGCCTTAACCAGTATCCAGAATCCCAGGGGTGACAGGTGCAGGCCATTTGTGGCAAAGCATAGTGGTCTGTCGACCATGTCATCCCAAGCAGACAGATACTGGATCCCCTTAGAATGACACCAGAAGCTTAGCCAATTGTTGAAGTCAATCATTTTGTCCTTGTACTGCGGTATCATTCTGGGCAATGGAGGAATGCTACTCAGGACTAGGGTCATACCTGCCTGGGCTACAAGATTGGAGAGCTCTTCCATGTCTCTTTTCATGTAGTCCAGGGAGGTACGTCTCAGGTCATTCACACCAACATGGACAATGACAGAGTCATATTTGTACTTGTTGTGGAGTGACCTGAGTGCATGGGTAATGTGGCGGATCCTGGCACCCGACAGGCAGCTGACAGTAACCTTCTCCTTGCTTAGCCTGGTGAGTGGGACATCAGTGTGCCTGAATATAGAGTCACCTATGACTAGTGTGTTGGGCACATTGTTTTGCCTAATTGGCTGTGGTTGAGTGGCACACTGAGTCTGTGGGCTATGTGTCATTTGGATTGTGTTGGGGGATGGAGGTTGCTTGCAATTCTGCTTTGGAGGTCTCTGTTGCTTAGACAGATTACTACTGAGAGCCTCCACGAATGTTTTTGTGTTACTATGTGTGGATTTTGGTGGTGTATATTTAGTGAGACTATGTGATGAGTGAGGTGTGGTGCAAATGTTTACCTTCACCTCATGACTGTCAAGTTCAATCTTGGTTGGAGAGAGCTTTACCTCCAGTTTGGCTAGATGAGTGCATCTCTCACAGGTTGTAGTGTTGGATGGTAGGAGGAGAGAGTTGTCTGTGTACATGAGGCAATTTCTACATTGTCTCAAGATGCCCAGATTCATCAGATAGACAGGAGAGAACACTGGGAGCTGACCCTAGGACATGCCTGAATAAAAAACTATTTTCCTCTAGATAAGTGAGTACAAGAGCTGTTTTTCTCTAAGCAAGTGGGAAAATAAAGTACAAAAACTGTTTTCCTCTAGGTAATAAGGAAGGTTGAGTGCTATAGTAATTAGTAGCTTATTTAGTGTTTACAAGTTCTGAACAAGAGTTGAGCACGAATAAGCAAATTTAAGTGCTAAAACTAAGACTCTGTATCTGCACTAGATGAGTTACAGGACAGAAACAAGTGCAAATGCTGGCTTTCAAATCAGAAAGTTGAGAGAGATGAAAGAGATTGCCCAAACGGCCAATAACTACATTTTCTGGGCCAGAACAACTCCTTATGTAGTAGACAGGTTATCTAGGGCTTACCACTGCCACTGATGAGCTAGAAGGCTTCCTTCTAACACAGAAAGGCTTGGGGGGCTCAGAAGCTTACATACAGACCTGGATACAGCAAATCTGTATCTGGAACACTAGTTACAGGAAAATTAGGAAACAGGCTTACAGTTTTTTTTACAGAAAAGTAGCTAAACAGTAGTAAAAACAATTCACATGTAGTGCAAGTTAGCACACTTTAGAATGTAGCAATATTAAACCAAACACAGTTTAAAAATGCAATTAAATTAAAAAGGCCTAAAAGCAAGTGCAGAAAGAGTTTATTAGGTAGGATGTGGTAAAAGCAACCAAATTTAAGCTACAAGCCAAAAATAGGGAGGGTGGGTGGGACAAAAGAGTTTCAATGGAGATCTAAGTAACAATTAGCAGTGCAAACTCTAAAACCAAACAAATATACTCAGCTCTGTATATTTGCAGATAGATAAGAAGGCAGTCTCTCAGAACACAGGTTCCAGCAATTAAATGCAGGATTTTACTAATAGGTCTAATTTTATGAAAGTGATCCTTGAGTTAGATAACATACAAGCTATAATAACCAGTTATACCAACTGAAGACATGGCAGAAAATAGGGGGGTGTGGTGGGGAAAAAGTTTCAAAAGAGATTTAAGCAATAATTAATGGAACAAACTCTAAAACAAAAAATATACTCAGCTCTGTATATTTGCCGATAGAGTGGAAGGCAGTCTCTCAGAACACTGGTTCCAGCAATTAAATGCAGGCTGTTACTTACAGGTCTAATTTTATGCAAGTGATCCTTGAGACAGATAACACAAAAGCTATAAAAATCAGTTATAGCAACTGAAGATATGGCAGAAAATAGGGTGGTGGGGTGGGGAAAAGTTTCAACAGAGATCTAAGCAACAATTAGTAATACAAACTATAAAACAAAAAAATATATACTTAGCTCTGTATATTTGTAGATAGATTCGAAGGCAGTCTCTCAGAACACAGGTTCCAGCAATAAAATGTAGGCTGTTAGTAACAGGTCTAATTTTATGCAAGTAATCCTTGAGTTAGATAACACAAAAGCTGTAAGAAACAGTTATACCAACTGAAGACTGGCAGAAAATAGAGGTGGGGGGTGGGGAAAACAGTTTCAACAGAGATCTAAGCAACAATTTACAGTTCAAATGCTAAAACCAAAAACATATACTCAGTTCTGTATATTTGCAGAAAGATTGGAAGGCAGTCTCTCAGAACACAGGTTCCAGCGATTAAATGCAGGCTGTTACCAACAGGTTTATATTTATGCAAGTGATACTTGAGTTAGGTACCACAAAAGCTGTAAAAACAAGTTTACCAATTGAAGACATGGCAGAAAATAGGTGGGGGCAGTTTCAACAGAGATCTAAGCAACAATTAACAGTACAAACTGTAAAACCAAAAAAATATCCTGAGCTCTGTATATTTGCAGATAGATAGGAAGTCAGTCTCTCAGAACACAGGTTCCAGCAATTAAATGCAGGCTGCGACTAACAGGTCTAATTTTACGCAACTGATCCTTGAGTTAGATAACACAAAATCTGTAAGAAACAGTTATACCAACTGAGGTCACGGTAGAAAATAGGGGGTGGCGTGAACAGTTTCAACAGAAATCTAAGCAACAATTGTACAAACGCTAAAACCAAAAAAGTATACTCAGCTCTGTATATTTGCAGATAGACTGGAAGGCAGTCTCTCAGAACACAGGTTCCAGCAATTAAATGAAGGGTGTTACTAACAGGTCTAATTCTTTGAAAGTGATCCTTGAGTTAGATAACACACAAGCTGTAAAAATCAGTTATACCAACAGAAGACACAGCAGAAAATAGGGGGGTGGGGAAAACTTTTTCAACAGAAATCTAAGCAACAATTAACAGTTCAAATGCTAAAACCAAAAACATATACTAAGCTCTGTATATTTGCAGATAGATTAGCAGGCAGTCTCTCAGAACACAGGTTCCAGCAATTAAATGCAGGCTGTTACTAACAGGTCTAATTTTATGCAAGTGATCCTTGAGTTAGATAGCACATAAGCTGTAAAAACCAGTTATACGAACTGAAGACATGGCAGAAAATGGGGGGGGGGACCGTTTCAACAGAGATCTAAGCAACAACTAACAGAAGAAACTCTAATACCAAAAACATATACTCAGCTCTGTATATTTGCAGATAGATTGGAAAGCAGACTCTCAGAACACAGTTTCCAGCAATTAAATGCAGGCTGTTACTAGCAGGTTTAATTTTATGCAAGTGAACCTTTAGTTAGATAACACAAAAGCTGTAAGAAACAGTTATACCAACTGAAGACATGGCAGAAAATGGGGTGGTGGGGAAAACAGTTTCAACAGAGATCTAAGCAACAATTAATGGTACAAACTCTAAAACAAAAAAATACTCATCTCTGTATATTTGCAGATAGATTGGAAGGCAGTCTCTCAGAACACAGGTTCCAGCAATTAAATGTAGACTGTTACTAACAGGTCTAATTTTATGCAAGTGATCCTTGAGTTAGATAACACACAAGCTGTAAAAACAGTTATACCAACTGAATACATGGCAGAAAATAGGGGGTGAGGGTGGGGGAAAACAGTTTCATCTGAGATCTAAGCAACTATTGACAGTACAAACTCAAAAAACAAAAAAAAAATTCTCACCTCTGTATATTTGCAGATAGATTG